>NW_028261391.1:7388793-7421293 GCF_051295495.1 Thamnophis sirtalis
CTCCAGACAGCTGCGTCATTCAGATCCATTTGTGTGTGTGTGTGTGTGTGTGTGTGTGTGTGTGTGTGTGTGTGAAATAGACCTATTGACAACCAACAATACAAAAGAGGGCTTGGTGAAGCGTGGCTTAATTCTTTTTATTGACGTGCGCGGACATGATTTCAGACAGAAAACTCAACCAGCTGAAGTGCCTTTTAAAGCTAACACAAAATGTTGTCATTTTAGCTATTATTACACCCCCACACAAACACACATATGTATCACAAAATTGCCATTTTGGGTAAAAGCACCCTTGTTTCAGATTCTTCTTGGAGTTTTGTTTTGCTGACTGTCTTCCCTTTATTAAATGAACCAGTGATGGGTTTCAAAAATTTTTGGAACCTCTTCTGTAAGTGTGGCCTGCTTTCCGGATCCACTGGTGGAACCTCTTCTAACCGGTTCGGTAGATTTGACGAACCGGTTCCGCTGAACTGGTGCGAACCGGTAGGAACCCACCTCTGAAATGAACCAACAGCCACCTGACCAGACATGGCTTTTAATTTCTTTTGCTCCCCACTTCGTTGCAGTCTCTTTGCACTGAACAATTCTTTAGAAAGAGTGCAGAGAAGAGCAACAAAGAGGATTAGGGGACTGGAGACTAAAACATATGAAGAACGGTTTCAGGAACTGGGAATGTCTAGTTTAATGAAAAGAAGGACCAGGAGAGACATGATAGCAGTCTTCCAATATCTCAGGGGTTGCCACAAAGAAGAGGGAGTCAAGCTATTCTCCAAAGCACCTGAGGGTAGAACAAGAAGCAATGGGTGGAAACTGATCAAGGACAGAAGCAACTTAGAACTGAGGAGAAATTTCCTGACAGTGAGAACAATTAACCAGTGGAACAGCTTGCCTCCAGAAGTTGTGAATGCCCCAACACTGGAAGATTTTAAGAAGATGCTGGTTAACCATTTGTCTGAAGTGGCATAGGGTTTCCTGCCTAGGCAGGGGGTTGGACTAGAAGACCTCCAAGTTCCCTCCCAACTCTGCTATTCTATTCTAAGTCTCAGTCCCCACGTGTGTCTTCTGAAGAGGGGTGGGGCGTTCTCCTCCTAAGTCATTGGGTCCACCTGCGCTGTTCCCACTTCTTCTCCACTCTCCGTGCTCGCGGATCAGGAGGGGGCAGTCCTTGCTTGTTGCCTGAGCTCCCTCGTTCCGCATCTCCACTGCCTGCCCTCTCTTCCTCCCTCTCTCGGCCATCCTTTGTTCTTCCCTGCTGGCAAGCCGACCCAGGGCTGCCTGGTCAGGCTCCTCCCCGCATTCCTCCGGAGCCAAGGAGCCTGTCCCCTCGACCTCTGTCGGCCCCAGCTCCATCTCTTCTTCCTCTTCAGACTCAGGCTCCCATAGGGCCATGACAACACCAAACTGGCTCTTTTAGAGAGCCCAGACTTTCTATATTTCAACCTATTTTAATAGGAATGTTAAATTGGAATGCAAGTGTTTGCCAATGGCACAAGCGTAGCAGTTTCCTGGCTCGCTATCCAGGAAACGAAATCTTCTTTGAATGAATAGGAATTCTGTTTTATAATAAAGCAGTTCAGTTGTAAAACTAGGATGCGAGACTGAACTAGACTTTTTTTTTTTAAAAACAATCAGCGTTCTCTTATCTCTGATGGGCTCTTCTGTTTTACAGCCAATTTGCCTCCAAAGAAAGATTAGAACACAGAGCATAGAATTACAGGGTTGGAAGGGACCTTGGAGGTCTTCTAGTCCAACCCCTCCCCCGTTCTGGAAAAGTAGCTGTCTAATCCCCTTTTATAAAAGAAACTCCAGTGCTGGAGGTTATACGGAGGGCATTGGATTTTATGATGATCAGCCCGACTAGAAATAGCAGGAAGCTTTCCAAACAGAATTTTAATTTGAGGGATCTCCAGCCTGACATCCCGCAAGAGTTGCTATTCTGGGTTTCCTAAAACACCCGAAAGCCGCAAGGCCAGTGATAAAGGAAATAATTTATGACTCTTGCCATCTGTTGCCAAGATGGGTTTTCCAAGAACACAACAAAGGCAACGGTGGTGGGGTGTGGACTGGATCTGTGGCCCTGGAGAAGAAAGGAAGTGGGAAGCCGTACAAGGGAGAAAGAAATGATTTCTGGAATCCCAACTCAATGGACCAACCTAAGAATCCCCTCCATCTCTCGTCGTATTTATTGCCATTCCACGACGACTGAATTTCCAAGGAAAAAGCTGAAAGATTTAGGGTTCCCTCTGTGGCATCTCCAGGGTACTCTTTGCCTTTCAACCACAATGAGCCCAACATTTCTGTTGCTAAGCAAAACAGTTGTTAAGTGAGTCGTGCCCCACTTTGCAACTTTTCGCCGCCGTGAAGCGAATCACGGCAGTTGTTAAGTGAATAGTGCAGTTGTTAAGTGAATCTGGCTTCCCCCCATGGATTTTGCTTCCCGGAAGCCAGCTGGGAAGTTACGGATGGTGATCACATGACCTCGAGGCAGCGCATCCGTCATAAATCCACATGACTCCGAGACAGTGCAACCGTTGTGAAAGATGCCATTTGCCCAGCCATGATCACACGTGATTGTGAGGTTGGTGCAACAGTCATAAGTGCAAGGACCGGTTGTAAGTCCCATTTTTTGTAACTTCTAACATTTGCTAAATGAATGGTTGTAAATTGGGGGTTACGGATACAATCCCGTCACATCTGAAATCAGAACAGAGGGGGGTTCGCATTGTGTTATCACTGCCTCGGTGTCAACATCATCTGTCATTGTGGTCACCTGGGGATCAGTGGTGGGATTCAAAACATTTTTACTACGGGTTTTGTGGGCGTGGCGTGGCTGGGTGGGCGTGGCAGGGGAAGGATACTGTAAAATCTCCATTCCCTCCCGATTAGCTGGGACTCGGGAGGCAGAGAATAGATGGGGGTGGGGCCAGCCAGAGGTGGTATTTACCGGTTCTCCGAACTACTCAAAATTTCTGCTACCAGTTCTCCAGAACTGGTCAGAATCTGCTGAATACCACCTCTGCTGGGGATGTTGATGCTTTATCCTGTCCAGATTCATTCACTTCACTTCTGTCCAGCAATCAATTGCCAAACTAATTCACTCCCTTGTGGTTTTGACCTGCTTTGATCTAAAAATCTGTTCTGTCTTCCTGACTCCATCACAAGTCTCATCTCCTGAATTAAATATGGCCCATCTCTTGTCATTATGAGGAATTCTGCCTATAATTATTGAATGTTTCCAACCATCTTCAATGACTGTCTCAAGTGACTTGACATGTTCCTTCTTCCACTTCATGGAACCCATCTTTTCCTTTGGGGTTTTATTGACAGATTTACTTACAAAGTTGGGACCTTGAAGGTCATCTAGTCCAACCCCTTGCCCAAGCAGACCCTACACCATTTTTGACAGATGGGTTCCTGGGGTGAAATCAGCCTTTATTATTCTATTGTCAGGAGTGGTTCTATGGACTTCAAGAAGACCCAATCAATCACTCCAGACCAAATAAAGATTGATTGGTCCCAGAGGTGATGAACAGGAAGCGGATTCTCACATACTTTGGAGTTTCTTTAGAGAATCGACTAAGATAAATGGTTAAGCTCGGCAGTGGTGAGGAAATTAGAGGATGAGGAAGATAATGGATAAGATGGATGGATGGCTTCAAAGAAATCCCTGGAATGTTATTGAAAGAACTTGAGTTATTAATACTAGATGTAGAATATATCTGTCCATGCGGGCATCCACAAAGCAAGCCCACTTCAATGGCACTTTCCGCCATAAGCTAATATACTAACTAACTAACTAACTAACTAACTAACTAATTAACTAACTAACTAACCAATTAACCAACTAACCAACCAGTCAACCAACAAAAAAAACAAACGTACTGAACTGAACTGAACTGAACTAAACTAAACTAAACTAAACTAAACTAAACTAAACTAAGAAAGAAAATAGGCACGTTTTCTGCCTATTTCCTAGTCCCTACCCTCTGTTTTGGCTAAGACACTGAGCTTGTCGATCAGAAAGGTCGGCAGTTCAGCGGTTCGAATCCCTAGCGCTGCATAACAGAGTGAGCTCCCATGACTTGTCCCAGCTTCTGCCAACCTAGCAGTTCGAAAGCATGTAAAAAATGCAAGTAGAAAAATAGGAACCACCTTTGGTGGGAAAGTAACAGCATTTTGTATGCCTTCGGTGTTTATATGCCAGCCAGATAGCAATAGCAATAGCAGTTAGACTTATATACCGCTTCATAGGGCTTTCAGCCCTCTCTAAGCGGTTTACAGAGTCAGCATATTGCCCCCAACAACAATCTGGGTCCTCATTTTACCCACCTCGGAAGGATGGAAGGCTGAGTCAACCCTGAGCCGGTGAGATTTGAACAGCCGAACTGCAGAACTGCAGTCAGCTGAAGTAACCTGCAGTGCTGCATTTAACCACTGCGCCACCTCAGCTCATGACCACAGAGGAGTCTTCGGACAGTGCTGGCTCTTCGGCTTTGAAACGGAGATGACCGCCACCCTCTAGAGCAGGGGTAGTCAACCTTTTTATACCTACCGCCCACTTTTGTATCTCTATTAGTAGTAAAATTTTCTAACCGCCCACCGGTTCCACAGTAATGGTGATTTATAAAGTAGGGAAATAACTGTACTCAAGTTATTTACTGCGCCACCTTGGCTCAAATGAGCCGAGGTGGCGCAGTGGTTAGGGTGCAGTACTGCAGGCCACTTTAGCTGACTGTGATCTGCATTTCAGCGGTTCAAATCTCACCGGCTCAAGGTCGACTCAGCCTTCCATCCTTCCGAGGTGGGTGAAATGAGGACCTGGAACTGTGGGGGCAAGTTGCTGATTCAATTTGCTAAAAAAAATTGTAAACCGCTTAGAGAGGGCTGAAAGCCCTATGAAGCGGTATATAAGTCTAATAAATAAATAAATACTTTATGAAATTTATAAAGCAGAGTTACAGCAAATCCCTACCGCCCACCATGAAAGCTGGAACGCCCACTAGTGGGCGGTAGGGACCAGGTTGACTACCACTACTCTGGAGCCAGGAGCCACTAGTACATGTGTGCAAGGGGAACTTTTGCCTTTACTTTATAACTAATTCACTGTTGCAAAAAAAACAAAAACCCAACCCTCTAATTGACTCTTTTCAGAGATGGCGTATATTACTTTTGTTATTGGCAGACAAAAGGGAGGAGAAATGGTTACCTGGCTTTAACTAAAGCCTTTAACATGGGTAGGTTTTTTTTCGAATTTCCATTTAAATTACATTAAATTAAATGGACTGTTGAAAGAAATGTCCTTTTGGGTTCAGCTCCAAATGGGGAAAAAGACACTGGAGACATGGAGGCTGCTTGGAAAGATGGTTTATTATTGGACAGGGCCACATGGCTTGAGCCCTGAACAGAAAAGGTGATCACATGCTTCAGTGTTGGTGGAGAAGAAGAGAGAAGGGCTGAGGAAGGGGCTTGCTAGGCTTTTTATACCCTGTTTAGTCCCACCTCTCTGTTTCCTGTTCCTGTGTAAGAAATGTATTCTGACTGGTTGTCAGACTCCCATGGTGCCATGCAGGGGGCTACTCTCTAGGCTGCGATGAGTCCAGGTATAGATGAGTTCTCAGATGCCATGTGGAGAGTTGAGTAATATCCCTTCCCCCTACAGCTGCAGTGAGGAGAAGTCTTTATTATGTAAAGTGGGCTAGCCTGGACATCTTAAGGGCCCATGAGCTGGGGATGGGCAGAAAGCTATAGGCAACTATTCTATCTTTTAAAACATGTTTCTTTCTTTTCACATCCAGAGAAATATTCTGCCTTTTCAATATTTCCTAGGATATTTCATTTTTCTGGGAGAGGGCTGGATGATAACTTCCCACAGGACTTTTGTTTATATCCCAGGTACGCCCGTTTCTTCAATTTTCTGGCTCCTGCATGGTTTTAAAATAGAAACCCCTGCCTGGGTGTTCAAAGACCCCTTACTACGAAGCCGGTCCAAACTTCCTTGCATTGTTTCTCAACACCGGGGGTAACCTGCAAAGTTATCCGGTGGCATCTGGCTGGTCTTTTCTGGGAACTGAACACCAGATGGGCTGGAACTCTGGTCAGATCCATCAAGGCAAATGTCATGTTCTTGTCACGGAGGATCAGATCAGTTCGTTCCCAGATGTTGTAGATTGGGGTGGTTTTCCTTCGTCTCCACCCAACCTCTCCTCACAGCTGCCCGCCTCCTTCTTCCCTGTCCTGCTCAGATGTTTTGGGTTTGGCTCAGGTCTCCTCCTTGTCTTTCACCCCTTCCCCCCCCCAAACACACACACCACTCCCCCCCTCCCCATCCCACATCTCCACTTCTGATTCCTTCCAGATGTGCTTGGCCCAAGCAGCGGCTGACACAGTTCCTGGAGCCTGTTTCTGCCAAGGGATGTCAGCCAAGAGTTAGCAACCCGGCATTTTACGGAGGACGCCAGCCAGCATTGATCTCCAAGCGGCCTACTCTTTGTAAGGAGGGAGTAAAAGAGAATTGTGCGTTCCCAGATAAGGCCTGGCCTCTCGGCTGGTGGCAGCTGGGCCAAGCATGCGGGGTGGGAACGGGGCGTTTTTTTTTTCAGATGGAGGGGGAGAGTTAACTGAGGTCACGGAGAGGGTGGTTGAGCACCAAGCTGGAAGGAGAAGAACATATCGTCCTGGAGTTAGAATAGAATAGAATAGTTGGAAGGGATCTTGGAGATCTTCTAGTCTAGGCAGGAAACCCTATACCGTTTCAGACAAATGGCTATCCAACATCTTCTTAAAGACTTCCAGTGTTGGGGCATTCACAACCTCTGGAAGCAACTTCTGTTCCACTGATTAATTGTTCTAACTCTCAGGAAATTTCTCCTAAGTTGCTTCTCTCCTTGATTAGTTTCCATCCATTGTTTCTTATTCTACCCTCAGGTGCCCTTTGGAGAACAGCTTGACTCCCTCTTCTTTGTGGCAGCCCTTTAGATATTGGAAAACTACTATCATGTCTCCCCTGGTCCTTCTTTTAATTAAACTGGACATACCCAGTTCCTGCAACCGTTCTTCATATGTTTTAGCCTCCAGTCCTCTAATCATCTT
This sequence comes from Thamnophis sirtalis, assembly GCF_051295495.1. NCBI lineage: Eukaryota > Metazoa > Chordata > Lepidosauria > Squamata > Natricidae > Thamnophis > Thamnophis sirtalis. The sequence goes on from NW_028261391.1 coordinate 7,395,883, forward strand.
TGTTGCTCTTCTCTGCACTCTTTCTAGAGTCTCCACATCTTTTCTACATTGTGGCAACCAAAACTGAATGCCATATTCCAAGTGTGGCCTTACCAAGGCCTTATAAAGTGGTATTAACACTTCATCTGATTTGCAACCGTAATAGAACCCGCAATTACACATCGTGGCTAGAATGTGGTGCTGCAGGGTAATTCGGCTGACTGCTGGTTGACTGCAGTTCGATTTTCACCAGGCTCAAGGTTGACTCAGCCTTCCATCCTTCCGAGGTGGGTAAATTGAGGACCCAGATTGTTGGGGGAAAATAGGCTGACTCTGTAAATCGCTTAGAGGTGGCTGTGAAGCGGTATATAAGTCTAAATGCTATTGCTATAGTCCTCGACATACAACAGTTTTTTTCGTGACTGTTCAAAGTTACAACAGCAATGGGAAAAGTGACTTACAACCTTCTTTCATACTTATGACCAATGCAGCATCCCAATGGTCATGTTATATACATTTGGATGCTTGGCCACTGGTTCATGCTTATGACGGTCGCAGTGTCCCTGGGGTCACGCCATCTCCTTTTGCGACCTTCTGACAAGCAATGGGGGAAGCCAGATTCACTTAACAACCGTCTTACTGATTGAACAAACTGTGGTGATCCACTTCAGAAATGTGGCAAGGAAAATCGTAAAATGGGGCAAAAAACTCATTTAACCCAAAGTTTGGGTTCCATTGTGGTCGTAACTCGAGGACTACCCATACAGCCGTATTTATTTATTGAATAAAAATAAAACAAAACAAAAATAAATTAGAGTTGTGAGTTGTGATGCTTGTAAAATGGGTCGCCACATGGGATGCTGCAACAGTCGTAAGTGTGAAAAATGGTCATAAGTACTTTTTTTCAGTGGGTGTTGTAACTTCCGACGGTCACTAAACCAACTGCTGTAAGTTGGGGATTTCCTGTACTTCATTTCTTTCTCATTTCTAGCATCTAAGAAATGTACAATTTTTGGAGGCAAGAGTTGGGGTCTCCTGTACCTCTGTTTTAAATCTCTCCTTTGATTATGCTTTTAAAATATTTGTAAAAAAAAAGGGGGATTTCTGATTGATTTCACGTTTTTGTGGCTTTGCTGTGTTGGGGTTTTGGGGGTTTTTTTTGGGGGGGGGATTGGCAACTTTGCTGCTCACCAGATTGGTGGCTGATGGAAAGCAATTGTTATGCAGAAAGTAAAAAATTAAAAAAGTTGATTTCAGGAGAAAAAAATCTTCCACCTGGAGATGCATCCGAGGAGTTGTAAAGTTTAGAAGCCTTTGTTCTGTTTGATAAAGTGCAGGTTTTCTAGCAAGATAGAAATTGCTAGACTCGGAAGGAAGGAAGGAAAGAAGGAAGGAAGAAAGGAAGAAAAAAGAAAGAGAGAGAGAGAAAGAAAAAGAGAAAGAAGAAAGGGAGGGAGGAAGGAAGGAAAGAAAGAAAGAAAAAAAGAAAGAGAAAGATAGAAAGATAGATAGAAAGAAAGAAAAAGGAGGGAAGGAGGGAGGAGCAAGGGAGGAAGGAAAGGAGGATGGGAGGAAAGACAGAAAGGAAGAAAGGAAGAGAAAGAGAAAGGAGGGATGGAAGAGGGTGGGAGGGATGGAAGGAAGGAGGCAGGAAGTAAGGAAAGAAAGAAAGAAAAAGAAAGAAGGGAGGGAGGGAGGAAGTAAGGAAAGAATGAGAAACAAAGAAAGATCAAAATTGACCCCTTTATATATGGAACATTACACAGCCCGGCAAACTGAGTCATTTTGAACACGATTTTTCTAAAAGAGTTAAGAGATTAATTAAAAAATAACAGATGAAAGGATTTAAGCAGCTATCAGCAATAATCTTCTATGTCTGATTTTCACGCTTAGCGCAAATATTTAAATAGCAGTTAGCGGCGGTTGGGGAAAATGGAAGAGGTGGGAAGGAGAGAACATGTGTTTATCAAAGTTTCCCTTGCCAATGTTTAACACGCTTCATTTTTTATCTTGCTTTTTTCCCCCCCTTCTCTTTATTCTTTTGTACCTTTATCCTTGTACGATATCTGGCTAAGCTTATGCAATAATCAAAATAAAAGAATAAAGAACTGCCATGCTTTTAAAAAAGGAGGGGGAGAAAACTCTAACAATGTGGGAGGCTTTGGGTTTTGAAAAGCTGCAGACTAAAACCTGGAAATGAATTCACTGCCATCTCTCTCCCTCTCTCTCTCTCTCTCTCTCTCTCTCTCTCTCTCTCTCTCTCTCTCTCTCTCTCTCTCCCTCCCTCCCTCCCTCCCTCCCTCCCTCCCTCCCTCTCTTCCTCTCTCTCTCTCTCCCTTCCTCTCTCTGTCTTCAGCTTTCCCTCTCTACCCCTCTCTCTCCTCCTCTCTTCCTCTCTTCCTCTCTGCCTCTCTTTCTCTCTCCCTCTCTCCCTCCCTCTCTCTCTCTCTTCTTCTCTCTCTCTCTTCCTCTCTTCCTCTCTGCCCCTCTCTCTCTCTCTCTCACTCTCCCTCCCTCCTCTCTCAATCTCCCAATCTCTCCCTCTTAAAGAATGCTTTAACTCAAAAGCTCACATTGGTTTCTTTACAAGTCATCGAACATAGAACGACAGGGTTGGATAAGGCCTTGGAGGTCTTCTAGTCTGACCCCAGGAGACCCTTTACCATTTCAGCCAAATGGTTGTCCAATCACCTGGACATTGGACTATCTGCAACTTCTGAAGGCAAGCTATTCCATTGATTCCATTGTTCTCAGTATTAGGAAATTTTTCCTTTACTTTTAGCTTGGTTCTCTCCTTGATTAGCTCCCATCCATTGCCCATCCTTCTCCTGCTTTCTGGTGGTTTGGAAAATTAGTTGACTCCCTCTTCTTTGTGGCAACCCCTGAGAGATTGGAACTCGGCTATCATGTTACCCCTAGTCCTTCTTTTCTCTAGACAATCAATCAATCAATCAGAATAGAGCTTGAAGGGACCTTGGAGATCTTCTAGTCCAACCCCCTGCTCAAGCAGGATTCTCTATACCATTTCAGACACAATGGTTGTCCACTCTCTTCTTCAAAACCCCTAGCGATGGAGCATCCACAACTTCTGGAGTCAACTTCTGTCCCACTGGTTAATGGTCCTCACTGTTGGGAAGTTTCTCCTTAATTAAAGTGGCTTCTCTCCTTGATTAGTCTCCATCCATTGTTTCTTGTCTTGCCTTCGGGGTGCTTTGGAAAATAAATTGACCCCTTCCTCTTTGTGGCAGCCCCTCAAATACTGGAAGACTGCCATCATGCCCCCTTTAGTCTTTCCTGCAACGATTTTTTCATAGGTTTTAGCTTAACTGTTCTGGCTCCAGACCTTGGTTCCAAGCCCTTATTTTATTTATTTATTAAATTTGTTTGCTGCCCATCTTCCCATAAAATGACTCTGTTGAAACTCTGTTGAAGAGTGCAGAGAAGAGCAACAAAGATGATTAGGGAGCTAAAACATATGAGGAACGGTTGCAGGAACTGGGTATGTCTAGTTTAATGAAAATAAGGACTAGGAGAGACAGGATAGCAGTCTTCCAATATCTCTGGGGGTGCCCCAAAGAAGAGGCAGTCAAGCTATTCTCCAAGGCACCTGAGGGTAGAACAAGAAGCAATGGGTGGAAACTAATCAAGGAGAGAAGCAACTTAGAACTAAGTAGAAATTTCTTGACAGTTAGAACAATTAATCAGTGGAACAGAATTTGCCTCCAGAAGTTGTGAATGCTTCAACACTGGAGGTTTTTAAGGGGATGTTGGACAACCATTTGTCTGAAGTGGTGTAGGGTTTCCTGCCTAAGCAGGGGGTTGGACTAGAAGACCTCCAAGGTCCCTTCCAACTCTGTTATTCTATTCTATCCTAAACGCCATCAGCCTTCCTCCCCTTGAAACAGCGAGCACTGGGGCCACTTAAGCGCCAAATGTCCTCCTTTTGATCAGCCACAAACCGCATTCCCCCCCTCCCCAATCTTCCTTTCTCATCGGGGCAGTGGGAAGGGGGCTTAAGGAGGCCCCACGGTTGGCATTTATTTAGCATTTATTTGGAGAATCTTTGCCCCCACCCACCCCCCAACAAACTCTCCCCAGCTCAGCAGCCCTTTCCAGAAATGCAAACAATTTGGTCCTTTATTTCCCCTGCTTAAATCCTAAACAGGGGATTAGGAAGGAAAACATCAATGGGGATGGATGGGCCAGTTTGCAGGAGATGGCGGTGGAAGGGGGGGGGGGGGTTGAAAAAAAAATGGGGAGGGAGGGAGATCAGGGCTGTTTGCTGCAGAATCGTCCCATCCCCCAGCCAGGCAGGGACCTTCCATTTGGGGTTATCCAAGTAAATCAAGACCCCCCTATATTATTTCAGGCTAGCAGCTAGCCTGAAATAATATAGGGGGTCTTGCTAGCAGCGTTATTAGTCACTGGGCTTCCACAATAATTTAAACTGGTGTGTGTGTGTGTGTGTGTGTGTGTGTGTGTGTGTGTGTGTGTGTGTTTGTGTTAGGGTTAGAATAAATCTACTGCTGCCCAGAATTTTTTTATTTTTTATTTTTTTGCCAACCATCATTCCCTTCCCTTCCCCTCCCATCTTTATTTCCTTGACAGGAGAGGAGATGTATCTAGCTGATCTGGGCACCCCTTTTGAAGATCTTATGAATTCCTTTTCTCAGTCAGATCTCAGATCCTCGGGACTCTGACACAAATTTTTGTTGAAAGCCAGAGAGAATCCATTTTTTTTGCCCCTCCCATTTGCAGGTAGACTGCTCTGGAATGTGGAGGTTCCATGTTTAATTTCGGGCCAGTTTGGTGTAGCGCTGTGATGGCGAACTTAATGGCAAGCGTGCCACAGGTGGCACCCGGAGTCATATTTGCTGGCATAGCAAGACCTCAGCTAGCTGATTTTCGGCCTTCTAGAAGGCCGGGGGAGGCCGTTTTCACACTTCCGGAGCCTGGGGAAGTCGAAAATCCCCCACCTACGCGCAGAGGGGTTGCTTGCACATGCGCAGGTGAGTGGTCACATATGCACATGCGATAGCGTGCACACCTACAGCTTTGGCACACCTTTAGATAAAGGTTAGCCATCACTGGTCTAGTGGCTAAGGTGCTGACTTAGGAATGAGGAGGCTGTGGGTTCCAGTCCCTCCTTAGGCATGAAAGCCAGCTGGGTGATTACGTATGTGTGTGTGTGTGTCTGTGTGTGTGTGTATGTCAAAAAAGATGGCTGGCACAATGTTGTGATTAAACCCTGTGTCTTGTCTGTTTCACAAATGAAGAGGAGTATTGCTCCCATTATGACATGGCGTCAGCCATCTTGCAGATTTTGAAAAACCCCTGTAGATGCAATTTGTAGAAAAACAGGAAAGAGGGTGGGGGGAAACAGTGTTCTAGGGCTTTCTTGCAAAGTGTCCCTTTGTCTCCCATTGAGGAGATCCTGGATGGCCTTGAAGGAAACATGCAACAGCCATTGATGAAATTATAAGATGAGCTCCAGAAAACAGGATAGAGTGAGAAAGAAACTCTAGTTTGCTCTATCTTGATTCTCTTTGGTATATGAGGGAGAGAAGGATTGGATTTTCACCTGAGCTTTGGACTAGCATAGAAGTGAGCCCAGTCAACCAATAAATACAGGAATTTATGTATGTATGTATGTATGTATGTATGTATCTATCTATCTATCTATCTATCTATCTATCTATCTATCTATCTATCTATCTATCTATCTATCTATCTATCTATCTATATGCATGCATGCATGCATTTGTTGGTTTGTTTATTATTTTGATATGATTCAATTTGACTTCTATAGCTGCCCATCTCAACAACAACTATGGGCAGCTCACAACTCAACTCTATATGATGTGATGACACAACTTTATATAATGTTGTGGTAGGACTGGTTGGTTTCTATTTGATCTGTTTTTATTTAATCTTATGGTGACACTCCTAGGATTATTGTGTAGCAGATAGATGGCCACGTAGCTTTTTAAAAACATATTAAGAAAGAAAAGAAAGAAAGAAAGAAAGAAAAGAAAGAAAGAAAGAAAAGAAAGAAAGGAAAGAAGAAAGAAAAGAAAAACAAGAAAAACCAGAAAGAAAGGAAAGAAGGGAAAGAAGAAAGAAAAAGAAAGAAAAGAAGAAAAAGGAAAAAAGAAAGAAAGGAAGAAAGGAAAGAAAGAAAGAAAGAAAGAAAGTAAGTAAGTAAGTAAGTAAGTAAGTAAGTAAGTCAAGCTTTCAAGTATTAGCCAATATCCATAAACCTAATATTTCTTGCGGTGCCTGTCTCAGATCTGACCTACCTCAAAAAATGAATAACTGAGGAAGCTAAAGGACAAAGGAAAACAATGGCTGCTTCTGAACATCTTGGAGCAGCCAGGAGACCATGATAGAAAGTAGCCTCACTTCTTGCATCTCTGGTCAGCAGAAATTTTTTTCACTGGCCCAACCCACCATTTTGTGGATGCCTCCCCTCCCATAAGAGGAATGCATCAGAACAACCCACAGCATACCTTCCACAAATTCCACAGGCACCCACTGGACTCCTAAATTAGCTCTCCGTGCATTTTGCAGCTCTCCTTCATGATGGAGTGGTTTGGTAGAGAAGGGAAGAGATGGAAGCAGCGGGAAAACATGTTATTAATGGCCGGAGAGCTGGTCTGGACAGTCAGGGAAATGCTAAAATGAAGGAAGCAATTACACAATTGCACAGTCAGCATGCGTGGACTTCAAATTCCCAGAATTCCTCAGCCAGCATGAGTTGACTTCAGCTCCCAGAATTCCTCCACTAGAATGACTGGACTTCAACTCCCAGAATTCCTCAGCAAGCATGTATGGACTTCAGCTCCCAGAATTCCTCGACTAGAATGAGTGGATTTCAGCTCCCAGAATTCCTCAGCCAGCATTTATGAACTTCAGCTCCCAGAATTCCTCCATTAGAATGACTGGACTTCAGCTCCCAGAATTCCTCAGGCAGCATGTGTGGACTTCAGCTCCCAGAATTCCTCGACTAGAATGAGTGGACCTCAGCTCCCAGAATTCCTCAGCTAACATGTGTGGACTTCAGCTCCCAGAATTCCTCAGCCAGCATGTATGGACTTCAGCTCCCAGAATTCCCTGAATAGAATGAGTGGACTTCAGCTCCCAGAATTCCCCAGACAGCATGTGTGGACTTCAGAATTCTGGGAGTTGAAGTCCACAGGAAGTTGCTTTGAGAAGTACCACTTTAGCAATGTAGGGCCAAGTATGCAAACACTTTCTTGTGTCTCTACCCTTTGTCCTCTAGCTACTGACAACATCTGGCCATTCTTGAAACCGAACACATTTGGTTTCCTTTCAGAATCGGGATCAGGTCCACAGGAGGGTGATTATTATGATGATCGAATCAAAGATGCTCCTGAATAACAATAGCAATAGCAATAGCAGTAGACTTATATACCGCTTCATAGGCCTTTCAGGCCTCTCTAAGCGGTTTACAGAGAGTCAGCATATTGCCCCCAACAATCTGGGTCCTCATTTTACCCACCTCGGAAGGATGGAAGGCTGAGTCAACCCTGAGCCGGTGAGATTTGAACCGCTGACCTGCTGATCTAGCAGTAGCCTGCAGTGCTGCATTTAACCACTGCGCCACCTTGGCTCTGAAGAAAACAATTGAAACAGGCGGACTGCCACGGCCTCCATTTTGATTTTTCTGTCATTTGTACCTCATCCGGAGGAAACCCCTGACGATCAATCAATTGAAAATAAACAACACAGAAGCACCCCTGTCTTCCAAAACGCCTTTCAGTGCTGTGGGCTGTGTAAAAATCATTGATGCCACATGGTTGTGGGAAGTTGTATGTAAAATTGACGGAGCAATCATTGGGTGTGGCTTATTGTTTTTCAGCTTTAAGATGGGTGGACTTCAACTCCCAGAATTCCCCTGCCTGCCTGGGGAATTCTGGGAGTTGAAGTCCACCCATCTTAAATCTGGCAGGTTTGACAATTGGTGGCTTAAAGCAGGATGACCAGGCAGTTTTGATAAGACACAGATACAATGAAGGCCCCCCAAGGGACTGAACCACTGCTCACATTACTGCTATTCCCTCTCACCCCAACCTTCATTAAACCCACACAGACCCCAGAGCTTCATAAATTTCCGAAATAGTTTAATTGAAAACACGTTTCTTTAAAAAGGGGGACCTACAAAGGCAGCTGGTCCTTGCCTTCGGTGGTTGCTGTGCTTTTAACACAAGCACACCCAGGCCGATTCAGTGACGGCCCACTCCATGCAAGCAAGCAATTGTGCAAGGGCTTCGGAGATCACACTTTCGCTGCGGAGTAAATTACAAAAAAGGAGATCTGGGAAGCTTCACAGATACTTTGGCCGTGAGGCTCTCCATGCAAGGGGCAGAAAACTAAACCAGAGTTCCCCCCGGCCAAATATTCCGACGGCAGGAGACAAGACAGGATTGGACACTGTCTGTCCCTCTTGTTTTGGTTCTGAATTCCAAGATATTCAAGAGGTGCAAACAAGAAGGCTGTCTACCGGTTCCAAAGTTCAATGGCAACGGTTGTGGTTGCCATGTTGATATTTTTTGGGGACACCAATATGGAGGCTACACTGCCACCAGTACAGGATGTCCTTGCCTTCAGGTTTCTTGGTCCCAAGACCTAAAATGGACACGTAACATCAAAAGCATCATCATCAAAAAAGCACAACGAAGAATGTTCTTTCTGCGCCAACTCAGGAAGCTCAAACTGCCCCAAGACCTGCTGATTCAGGTTCTACAGAGGAATTACTGAGTCTGACATCTGTACCTCTATAATAAGAGATGGGTTTCTTCCGGTTCGGTAGTGGTAATTTAGCCTGGGTTGCAGAACCGGCAATGACCCAGGCTGGCCACGCCCCTGAACCTTTTTGCAAAAAGAAACATTACTTGCACAACTTTGTGAGTGAGTTGGCAGCTATATTCTAAATAAATAAAATCAATTGATCTCTGGATTCAGGGGAGACTTCCCCCCCCCCCATCCTTGAAAGAGTTGCCCAGTGAAATGGCTGCCGTGCTTTGCTCCTCTCTCTTCCAAACATGGCCAAGATTTTGGAAAGCCCCTGGCAGCTCCGAAGCCTTTGATGCCCCTTGAAAGGAAAGGGGCTTTAGCTAGAGCCCCTTGGGATCCTAATGCAACCGGCTCCGGTTGGCCCACTTGCCAAGACTGGGAGCAGCAGCTGAATCTCGGGGAAGACCCCCGAAAGGAGAGGAGGGAGGGGAGGGGGGGAGAACTGCTGAGAGATGAAAGCAAAGAGGAGATCAATGGACGGAAGTCAGAGGCAGCGGCTTAGTTAGGGAGGAGAATTAGAGAGCTTTGGAAGGCGGCAGAGGGAGGAGAGCAGATGGCAGGCCAAGTCTAGAGGGGGAAAGAGGAAAAAGGGGCTCTCCATTTAGAGCAAGGGGGACCCAACCTTGGAAACTTTAAGACTTGTGGACTTCAACTCCCAGAATTCCCCAGCCAGCCAGCCAGCCAGCCAGCCAGCCAGCCAGCAAGTCCGTCCATCTGTCCATCTGTCCATCCCTCATCCATCCCAGTATTTCCCAATCTTGGAAACTTTAAGATTTGTAGACTTCAACTCCCAGAATTCCCCAGCCAGCTAGTCAGCAAGTCAGTCTGTCTGGCCATCCATCCATCCATCCATCCATCCATCCCAGTATTTCCCAACCTTGGCAACTTTAAGAAACGTGGACTTCAAATCCCCAAATTCCTCAGCCAGCCAGTCAGCAAGTCAGTCTATCCATCCATCCATCCCTCCATCCATCCCAGTATTTCCCAAACTTGGCAACTTTAAGACTTGTGGACTTCAACTCCCAGAATTCCCCAGCCAGCCAGCCCATCCATCCATCCATCCATCCATCCATCCATCCATCCATCCATCCATCCATCCATCCATCCATCCATCCATGTATGTATGTATGTATGTATATTATGTATGTATGTATGTATGTATGTATGTATGTATGTATGTATGTATGTATATACCCAGTGGTGGGTTCCGGATCCTGGTGTAACTGGTATGGTGCAACGGGGCCCGGTGTCTACCACATGAACGCACGCAGCATGCACATGTGTCCTTACCTCCTGTAACGCCTCCGCAACCCTCCAGCTGCTTGGGGGAACGTCGCGCAGGAGCCATAAACTCCGTGTATATACGTGGAATAGCAATAGCAGTTAGACTTATATACCGCTTCATAGGGCTTTCAGCCCTCTCTAAGCAGTTTACAGAGTCAGCATATTGCCCCCAACAACAATCCGGGTCCTCATTTTACCCACCTCGGAAGGATGGAAGGCTGAGTCAACCCTGAGCCGGTGAGATTTGAACAGCCGAACTGCAGAACTGCAGTCAGCTGAAGTAGCCTGCAGTGCTGCATTTAACCACTGTGCCACCTCGGCTCTGGAAGCGCCGAAGAGCTCAAATACACGTAAGGAGGGTGGGAGGGCAGGCCCTCCAGAGCACCGTGCCGGGATGGTACCCTGGCAGGTACCGGTACACCCATACTGGGGCGTACCACCCGCAACCCACCACTGATATATATAAGACAGACACTCACTTTAACACTGTCCCGCTGGAGCAGGGGATTGGACTAGATGAGCTCCAGGTCCCTTCCAGTCCTGAATTGCTGTGCTCTTTCAAGGTATCCTCTGAAGCTGCGTCTAGTGCTCAGCTGTGTGCCACCCGATCATCCGAAACTCCCCCCACACACACACACTTTTTAAAGCATTTTCTCTCTGCCAGTTCGTTCAAACTGAGAAGATAAAGGTAGGGAAATATCACTGGCGGGTGAGTGGGCCCATCTGATTGTCAGAGTGAACCGGTTGATTCCCAGCTGATCATCAGAGCTACCAGTTCGCTGGAACCTGTCCGAACTGGTAGAATCCCATCCCTGCTCCTACTATCCAGGACCTTCCCTATGGGTCAGTTTTTATAACCCGCCTCCAAGCCAGCATGGTCTTGGCTGTTGCCAGCTCACGTGTCTCGAGCTCCAAGACCTGACACCAGCATTATTCCTCCCCAGAAGCTTCTCAGGCCTCCAACCCCATCATTAAGCCATTGGGTGGCTTCTGGCCACTGTTTCAGCCCTATCCCTGGGCTTACGACAAAGGAAGCAGCTGGACGCGGAGAACCTGTGATCAAAGGGGCAGTTCTGGAAGAGCCGTTTAAGCGCTGGCTGGCCCCATGTGTTTGGGGAGAGCCGCCCGTTTCCAAGGGCCTCCTTTATGAAAGAGAAGAAGGACAAGAACAAACAAGCTCACGGAAACGGTTTGGATTTGTCTCCATGCAGGAGGCAATGCAAGAATGTGTAGCCAGTCGCCCAGAGGCATCTTTCATCCTTGATCGGAAGGAAAGGATTCTCCTCCTATAGATTCCCTACCTGGGCTTGGCTGCGAGGAAGCCAGCTGCTCCCCAACCCCTCTTCGGTCCCCCTCCCCAGGGACATACCATCTGCAAGACGAGGCACTGGCCTTTTCTCAGACAGTCTGGGCCCCCGAATGAAGGTCGGGAAGAAATCAGGACACGGAGAGATAATGTTTCAAAGCTGGATGAGAGGCCTGGAGAAAGACGAAATGGAAGGAATCCTCCTCGAGACTCCAGCAAAGAGACAAGATTATGAGCAGCCTTAATTGGCTAATTAGTGGAAAATTAAAAACAGGACTGCATCTGGATGCCACACAGAGTATACACAAACTCGTCTTTTTTTTTTTTTTTTTGGTTTTTCGTTTTTGAAGTCTGCAAATAAGGTCTGATGCTCCAAAGTTTTCATTTTGCAGTTGAGTAGCCAGTCCTCAGGATTGCCGAAGTGGGATTAAACAGAAAACAGAAGGACGGGGAAGTGTATTCCTGATGGCTTGTAAGGCAGCAGGAAGTTCTTACGGCTAAAAAAAAATGGGATTCTAATAAGCCATTCTCCGAATTATTGGACTCTATTATTCTAACCGGCCCTTCCAATTTACTTTCCGCCATTCTGCACTATGCGTCTTTTCAGGTTTAGCAGCTTGGCGGTATTAGCAGAGAAATGGCACTCTGCAACCCCTGAATTCTGACTTTAGCTGGAGCTTGGCCAAGTCTGAAAGAGAAATTGCCTGTTGGGGGAATAGCCACAAATTTATTTCAAGGATCAGCTCCTTCAGCATTCCAGAAACTTGATGGGCAGCTCTGGCCCGAATCAATTAAAATGCCCAAATCTCCGCTTCACATTGTTTATCAAAGAGGTGACAAGATGGAAACGGTGAATTTGTATGTGTGTCCATGTGTGTCCCACAGTTTTCTCCTGCCTTAAGAGCAGAATTTTTGCCTCTGGGTCACCTACCTATAGCACTACGACGGAGGGGGGGGGGGAGAGAAGAGATATTTTTGATAACAGTTTTATGTAGTGGAAGCCCGAAGAATTCAGTTTAATTTGAACAGTCTTCCCTAAAGATCGATATAGTTGAATAGTGACAGATTCAAGACAGGAAGAAGGCCATTCTTCACACAGCTATCTAGTTAAATACGGGTGCTGACAGATGCCAATCTGGGCAGCTTGAAAAAAAAAGATTAGATCAACCTCTGGAGGATTCAGTACTAATCCAAATAGCTGTATTTTGTCTCCAATCATCAAGCAACAGAACCAGGGGTGGGATTCAGCCGGTTCGGGCGAACCGCTACTTCTGGTGAGCAGTTGCCCCCCCCCCACTGCTTTTTCCTGTCCTATATTTCGCTGTATTTTTAAGCTCCGCTGATTCGCACAGCACAGCCAATTGCCATGCGTCAGCTGTTTTACTCACCAGCGCTGACATAGAAGAGAAGTTTTTAAGTTTAAAATGGGTGGTATTTGAACGCTGCACGCACGTGTGTGCAAATTGTGCGTGCCCGCGCTCACCGAACCAGTTGTTAAACTGGTTGCGTCCCACCACTGAACCCTGGACCTCAATTGCTGGAGAAGACAGAAAGGAAGACTTCACAGTGGTGTTCTCTCCTTCCTGCTTCTAACCTACAGAGAAGTATTTGAGGTCCTTACATTTTTCAGACAGATTTGTCTCTGGAGATTCTCAATCATCCACCTTATGGTTGGTTATCCCAATGATGCTTTTCTCAAGAGACAACTGGGCTTTATTATGCTTTTTTTCTTTGAAAACGTTTCGCTTCCCATTCAAGATGCTTCTTCAGTTCTGAGCGGAAGAAGCTTCTTGGATGAGAAGGGATGCCCTAATTAATTCATGAGCCGCGAGCCAAGTTTCAAAAGACATCCAGTTATTTATTAGGAGCAACATGTCAGCACATACCCGAGCGGAATTAGCTTTGCCCCATGTGATTTACAGCCCAACCGTGACCCCGTTTCCCCCCTCCTTTTTTCAAAGAAACACACACACACACACACACACACACACACACAAAGTCTAGTTGCCTTTTGGAAAAGCACCCTTGGGATATTCATGTTGATTTCTTTCTTTTTTTTAATGAAATCTTTGGAAATCTAGACAACAATTCAAGATATTGTGGCAATGTTGATGTACAGGTCATGGCACCAGACTTTTGAGGAAGATTTCTTTTGACACAGATTTGACCTACTTCTCCTCTGGCCAATATTCCATGAAATCCTTTTATAGATTTAATGTGAAAGATTTAACTCCTAGTTATCTCGTTGGCAAACACTAAATGGTTCTTCTATCTATGAAGTCAGACAGATCAACCCGGCCCATCTGCCTTTAGATGGCCTCTCCAGATGGCTAACTGATAACGGAGCTGCTCGGGCTGGAGAACATAGCCAAGATCTTCAAGGTGAATGGTCCAAGGAGAAAGATCAAGGAAAAGTAGGATGCCAAAGAACATTAACATTGCTGCAATGGATGCCCATCCTTTTATACAGGTATAGATAATCCTCCACTTACAACCATAACGGAGCCTGCCCATTAGAGTCGTAAATTATGACAGTTGTAAACGGGGTCAATCACACGTCCAATCCGCTTTTAAGATCATTTTTGCAGCAGTCATTAATAATGCTATAGCACTTATACACCGCTTCACAGTGCTTTACAGCCCTCTCTAAGCGGTTTACAAAGTCAGCATATTTGCCCCCTACAATCTGGGTCCTCCTTTTACCAACCTTGGAAGGATGGATGGCTGAGTCAACCTTGAACCAGTCAGGATCGAACTCCTGGCAATCAGCAGAGTTAACCTGCAATGCTGCATTCTAACCAATGCGCCACCACACCATTGGTTAAGCAACCCCTGCAGTGCTTCTAATGTTCGCTATGGGGCGTCTTGGCTAAAAATGGCAACTTTTAACACCGTAATTTGTAGTCATATGACCAGAGGCTGCTGCAAATGGCTGTAAACTTCCGAAGGTTCCGAATGCCACAAATGGGTCACATTACTCCTTAAGCGGTTTACAGAGTCGACCTATTGCCCCCCGCAACAAACTGGGTCCTCATTTTACTCATCTCGGAAGGATGGAAGGCTGAGTCAACCTTGAGTCAATCAGGATCGAACTGCTGGCAGTCGGCAGAGTTAGCCTGCATTCTAAACATTGTGTCACCACGCCAGTGGTTAAACAAGGGAGGCCTCCAATGTGTTCACCCTTCAGAACTGGCTGGCAAGTACCTTTTTGGGGTGTATTTTCAAATGTTTGCTAAGCGACCCGTTGTAAGTCGAGGACTACCTATAGCAATGGCAATAGCTCTTAGGCTTATACACCGCTTCACAGTGCTTTACAGCCTTCCCTAAGCGGTTTACAGAGTCAGCATATTTACCCCCAACAATCTGGGTCCTTTTTACTGATCTCGGAAGGATGGAAGGCTGAGTCAACCTTGTGCCTGGTGAGATTCGAACTGCCAAATAGCAGGCAGCCAGGAGTTAGCAGAAGTAGCCTGCAGTACTGCATTCGAACCACTGCGCCACCACGGCTGTATCATATGACGAATGAATTAGGAATTTCAGCATGATGCTCCTTTTTGCCATCTGGTCAAATCTAGTAAACTCCTGGTCCGATATATCACTCTGCCATATCACGTACCCAAACTAACTGTGCAGGATCATCTCTGGTAGACTTCAATCCCCAGAATTCCAGGAATTCCGGGAGTTGAAGTCCCCAAGTCCTAAAAGGGCCATAGTTCCCTAACTCTGGGTTATAGGAAGCCAGCCTTTTTTTTTTAAATGGCAGGACGAAAAACCATCTGCAGAGTGTCAGGTGAATGAAAACACATGATGATGGATGATAGCAATGACAGATCTGCTTTGTCCCATGAGAGCGTGCACCAAATGCTGTGCTAGCCTGCTACTCTTCCTCCATATTAAGCTTAGTTAGAAGAAACCAGGCAAAGTCAAGACAAAAAAACAGAGGAAAGGGCAGATGGATGCCCTAATTAAATCATGAGCCTTGAGCCAAGCTTCAAAAGAAATCCAATCTATTAGGAGCTTCATGTTGGCACCTACCCAAGTGAAGCCAGCTCTGACCCCATGCAATTTATGGCCCCAATCATGACCCTTTTTCCCCCTCCCTCCCCAGGATGTGTCATCAATCATATTTGCCAATGGGGCAATTTCGTAGGTTGTAGAGATCACTCCCCTCCGGGCTGTAAGTAACCCTGGGATGCAGCCTTGAGAGAGATAAATCTGGAATATGCATCTGTCTTTAGCTGCTGTGCTGTTTCATCAGTATCCCCTTCCCCCCTTTCCTATGACAACTTGAGAGCAGGCCAGGGATGCTTTGAGAGTTGACAGCTACTATTTTTTTTCCTCATGGGGACTGGGCCAGTTTCAAGGAATGGCTCCCCCAATTTCAAGGAAGTTGAAAAATGGGGAAAAATTGGGGGGGAGAAGATTGTCCTTACACAAAGAATAAAAAATGGGGAGCAGGAGCTCTCTCTCAGGAATGCATGGAAATTCACAAAAAAAGGAAAGTTTCCCACTTTTTCTGAATGCAGAAACCCCCAAGAGGAAGGACAGGATGAGTTCGTCAAACTGGGAATGTGAAAGGAAGAGAATCCAGTTAGATTGAATGCCTGTCATGTATTTTCCCCCCTACACCTTGATCTCATCTGTAGGAAAGTGGCACGAGTCTAAAACAATTTTGGGATCCAATGAATTGGTCTCACGCTTTCATAATCCGGGTCAAAAGAATCTCAAATCAAGATTTTCTAGCTTGAGTTTCTCCTGTCCTTCAGCACAAATCCCACCCTCTAATTTTGCTTGTTGCAATACAGAGGAAATGAGCTCACTCACCCACCCACCCATCCCTCCATCCAAATCTGTCACGCAAGGGATATGTAAAACATCGAGATTGAAATAGTTTAGACTTGGAAACATCCACTTTTGTTCGAAAAACTCTAAATGAGCAGCCTAGATTCAAAATGGAGCATTTCAAAGTCTAAATGGCCCCTATTTAAGGTTTTTCCACAACCCTGGACACCAACACCCAGCGTAGGGCCATAGAGCAGGGGTGGGAAATGATGGCCCTTTTATGACTTGTGGACTTCAACTCCCAGAATTCCTGAGCTAGCATGGGGAACTATGGCCCCTTTATGACGAGTGGACTTCAACTCCCAGAATTCCTGAGCCGGCATGGGGAACTATGGCCCCTCTATGATGTGTGGATTTCAACTCCCAGAATTCCTGAGGTAGCATGGGGAACTATGGCCCCTTTATGACGAGTGGACTTCAACTCCCAGAATTCCTGAGCCGGCATGGGGAACTATGGCCCCTCTATGATGTGTGGATTTCAACTCCCAGAATTCCTGAGGTAGCATGGGGAACTATGGCCCCTTTATGACGAGTGGACTTCAACTCCCAGAATTCCTGAGCCGGCATGGGGAACTATGGCCCCTCTATGATGTGTGGATTTCAACTCCCAGAATTCCTGAGGTAGCATGGGGAACTATGGCCCCTTTATGACGAGTGGACTTCAACTCCCAGAATTCCTGAGCCGGCATGGGGAACTATGGCTCCTCTATGATGTGTGGACTTCAACTCCCAGAATTCCTGAGCTAGCATGGGGAACTATGGGCCCTCTATGTGTGGACTTCAACTCCCAGAATTCCTGAGCTAGCATGGGGAACTATGGCTCCTCTATGACATGTGGATTTCAACTCCCAGAATTCCTGAGCTAGCATGGGGAACTATGGCCCCTTTATGACGAGTGGACTTCAACTCCCAGAATTCCTGAGCCGGCATGGGGAACTATGGCTCTTCTATGACATGTGGACTTCAACTCCCAGAATGCCTGAGCTAGCATGGGGAACTATGGCCCCTCTATGACGTGTGGACTTCAACTCCCAGAATTCTTGAGCCGGCATGGGAAACTATGGCCCTTTTATGACTTGAGCAAATTCAACGTTAGTGCGACAAGTGGACAAGATTAAAACAGACAGACACAGAGAATATCTAAAGCATCTTCCTAGTGGCTGGTTATTTATAACTTGGAGATGGAAAGGAAAAATTACACTCTACTCTTCTGAAAGATAAGAGAGAGAAAAATAAAGGCAAAAGGGAAGGGCAGGATTTGACAAGGTCCTGCAGATCAGAGAGACAGCGAAAGACAACGGATCCCAAACAAAACTTCATTAAAATTATTATTGCCTTTATTTTGCCATGGCGCACAGTCCATATGGCCCATACACGCACTCTTACACATGCAAGCTTGCCAGCTTCACAAGGCAGCCTCGTTACCCTACGGCTCAGGCCTGCAGTGGCTTTTGGAAAAGGAAAAGCAAATGCAAAACAACAACAACAAAAAAATCAAAACAAACAAACAAACAAAAAAACCCACCAAAAACCGAAAAGAAAAAAAAAAGAAAAGGGGGAAAAAAAAGGAAGTGTTCCAGTCTTTTTTTTTTTTTGGCAGCAATCACAGCGTGTGTCAAGAAAAGGAGAGTGGGGGGGGGGAGGCATAAAACGAGACGGGGAGGAAGGCCTGGGATGCACTTTCCCTCTTCCGCCCCCCCCTTCTCCCCCCACGCAGCCTCTCCTCCTTTCAATCCCGCTGGGCCGGCAAGCTGCCTCAACTGGCTGTCCATCTGGGTGATCTTTGTGCAAACTCGTGCTGGCAGGCCCTGGGATGGGGAAGGCCCGGAACGCCGGAGGGAGAGAGCAAAGTCGCTCAACGTCCTGTCCTAAAGCCACCACCGACGTCACAGTCCCGGTGCGGCTGAAGCCAAAGAAGCAGACGGCTCTTTTATTCTCCCCGGCAGAAAAGACGTCTTGCATCTGGCTCCGAATGGCGCACAATTTTTCAAGGCCACGGAGAGGAAAAATGTCCAGCCAGCTCCATGGTCCTAGCGTGGGGGCGACACGACTTCAACTCGTTGGGCTCAGGGCAACGGTTCCCTCTTGGCCAGGACGGAGGGGACAAGGCCACATTTCTGGTTGGTGATGATGCCAAGGAAGGCCGCGTGAGATCTCTGAACCTCGGAAGCCCACGGAAGCTGAAAGTCCCCCGTGGCGCCGCTGGAGGCAGATTATAGGGATGGCGGTTTTGTGTGAACGAAAGGGACGATGTGCAGAGAGAGGCCTCTTATGGTTCCTTCCCCAGTAACCTGTCTTCAATATGAAGACGCTGAATTGTTGGCGCGCCACTTCGAGAACGCCGCAGCAGAAACGAGGAAGGCGACTTCTTGCTGATATGGGAGTGTCTTTTAATCTAGCTAGGGTCATCCTAGTCCGTTCCGCCATAGGTCTGTTGGCAAACCGAGAAGCTCCCCGCCCCGATAACGGGAAGGGGGGGGAGGAGGATGGAGAAGAAGCCCCCTTCCTCAAAATCAGGAAGCTGGGCAGCACCGCAAACTAGAATCCTAGAGAAGTGACCCTCAGGGGAGTGGGATCCGTTCCAAAGGCAGAGTCCTCCGTGGTCAAACCTGGACTGGCAGAGTCTGGTTCATTTGTAACCTCATGTCCTGTATGCTGCTCAAGATCTTCTTTTGATGTCCTGCCAGCGTCACCCCTATCCTGAGCAGGTCCCTAAAAAAAAGACAATAAGGGGGGAAATGAGTTAGTAGGGTAGAAGACAAAATATTTCCAGTGGTGGAACTCTTTGGCCCCCGGAGATACCAAGAAGACATTTGGTTTCTTCACTAGAAGGAAGTTCTTGAGATGTTTGGTGTTCCAAGCTTACCTCCCCATCATACTTTCAAGTCCTTTGCTGGATTTGTATAATTATACTCAACCAGAGATAAAGCTGAAGGGGTTGAATCTGCTCTTCCAAGCCACCAAAAACCTAATCAAGCTTGAATCTATTTGAGGAAATGCTCAACTCTTTACGTTGAGCCAATTAAACTAGCACAGGCATTACGTGATCTTCAGCCTTTGTCTCCTATCTGAAAGCAATACAGGTAATCCTCATCTTGTGACAGTAATCGAGCCTGGCAATTATGGTTGTAACTTGTGACGGTTGTGAAGTGGATCATCATGTGACTAACTTAATTTTACTAGGGTTTTTGTGGGATGGTTGTTACATTAACGTGGCAGGTAAGAGCACCATTTCTTTGCTATGGACTGGGTTCTGAGGGAAATTGGAAGCAAGCACCAGTTTCTGGAAAAAATGGGGGTCATGTGACTAGACCTCATGGCACAGAAGGGTAGGTTGGTTGATGGGTACCCAAAATGTGGTCCTGGGTTGTTTGTATGGCCACGGAAACTTTCGAACTGAATTGTGAGTAGCTTTTGAGGGGGTTTGTTGTAACTTCAAACGGCCACTAAGTGATGGTTGAAAGTTGAGGACTGACTGTATGCAATGGGACAATTGAACCCAAAATTTATGTTGCTAAGTGAGACAGTGGTTAAATGAGTTTTGCCCCATTTTACAACCATTCTTACAGCCGTTGTTAAGTGAGTCAGTGCAGTTGTTAAGTTAGTAACACGGCTGTTAAGTGACTCTGGCCTCCCCAGTGACTTTGAGAGTCAGAAGGTCGCAAAAGGGGATCCACAAGCATCATAAATAGGAGTCAGACGTTGCCGAGCGTCTGACTCTCGATCGCGTGACCAGGGGGATGCCGCAACTGCCGTTAAAAGTGTGAAAAACGGTCGCAAGTCATTTTTTTTCAGTGCCGTTGTAACTTTGAATGGTCACTAAACAAATGATTGTAAGTTGGGGACCACCTGTATATGGAGAATACTCTTTCACTGATCTGGCAAAAACTATTGAAAGATTGCAAAGGATTCTGACCTTTAGAAATATTCCACCAAAGAGCTTCCAGAGGTGGTAGGTATTCAGCCGGTTCGGACCGGTTCACCAGAACCGGTTGTGGAAATTGCGGGTCCCTGGTCTCTATGCCATCCTATTTAGGCACCTTTTCATGCTTAAAAGCACATGCGCGGAAGGCCAAGCACATATGCAGATGGGGTGCACACAAGCACTCACATTTGCGAACTGGTAGGGAAAGTAAGTGAATACCACCTTTGAGGACTTCCTGAGATTACGAGGGATGAACCAATTTTTCATGCCATAAATGGCTGACTGGGATTACACTCCATGCCTGCCCATTTCTGCTTCTTTCTTTCTTTCTTTCTTTCTTTCTTTCTTTCTTTCTTTCTCTCTCTCTCTCTCTCTCTCTCTCTATCTCTCTCTCCCTCCCTCCCTCCCTCTCTCTCTCTCTCTCTCTCACACACACACACACACACACACACACACTGACAAATTGCACAGCAAAACTGATCTCCACTGCATGGATGCAACAAGCAGCCATTTTGTGGAACTGATTCTATTTCCACCTTTCCTGTAGGAGAAAAGGGAAGTATACAAAGCACCGTGTCTTTCAATTTTTCCTAATGACAATAACAATATGAAGAACAGTTTCAGGAACTGGGTATGTCTAGTTTAATGAAAAGAGGGACTAGGGGAGACATGATAGCAGTGTTCCAATATCTCAGGGGTTGCCACCAAGAAGAGGGAGTCAAACTATTCTCCAAGGCACCTGAGGGTAGAACAAGAAGTAATGGGTGGAAACTAATCAAGGAGAGAAGCAACTTAGAATTGAGGAGAAATTTCCTGACAGTGAGAACAATTAACCAGTGAAACAGAAGTTGCCTCCAGAAGTTGTGAATGCCCCAACACTGCAAGTCTTTAAGAAGATGTTGGATAACCATTTGTCTCAAGTGGTGTAGGGTTTCCTACCTAGGCAGGGGGTTGGACTAGATGATCTCCAAGGTCCCTTCCAACTCTGTTATTCTATTCTATTCTAACCCTATGAAATAAATAGAACTGGGGCTTTGCTCCTCTTTTTTCCCCATTTTTTTTGCCTTTTTAAAACAACAACAACCAGTCTTAACACACCTACTGTATATAGTTGCATATAAGCCCATCCAGTTGAGGGATAAGCCAACCCTCAATTCTATTTTAATTTTTTTTATCAAAATTTCATGGAAATGTACCACTAGCAAACTTGTATTTTTTAAAAAATGGTATTTTGATTAAAAAAATTGGGGGCCTGCTTATCTGCTGGGGGGCTTATACCTGTTAATAAATTCTGGAAATAAAGGTACTTTAAAAAGTATTTATGCACACACACAGACACGCAGACACACAGACTGCTTTTTAAATTAAATATTATATTATTATTCAGGGATAAAGCCCTTCCGCAGATAAGCTGAATATAGCCCTTTTCCTACTTTGTGAGCATCAAAGGCTGCATAATGCCACATAAGCATTTTAAATTCCTTCTGTGTTTTTAAGCTTTATATTTGTCACACAGTTTTCCTTGTTTTAGATTGTTGCACTAGTTCTAAATGTTATACTTCTCTTTTTAATGTAAAATGTTCTGGGCTCAGAAAATAAATAAACAGACAAGCTAAACGTGCTTTTTTTGGGGTGCATTATGGCCTCTAAACGTTTTGGCTTTTCCATGAGTAAATATAGTAGATGACTACTTTGTTTTTTCCCCCAAAAAACCCACAGAAAAACACACCAAGATCATATTCCCCAGCCTTGCTTTGGAGTTTGTTTATATATTAGATTGATAAACAGCCTCAGATAATGTTCGTTTATTTGTTTTATAGGTCAACTTTCATTCAAAAGTTGGACAGTTTACCTAGCTTTCAATTTTTTTTTCTTACAACAACAATAACCTTATGGGGTGGGTTTTCCTGGGGGAGAGTGAGTGGTCTGAGGGAGGGGGTGGTGGAACTAGAACTGAGGAATCCTGGGAGTTGAAGTCCACAAGTCTTAAAGTTGCCAAGTTTGGAAACCCAGGAATTAATGTGAAGAATATTCTTAAGTCCTAACAAAAGGCTGCAGCCATTTTTTTTCCAACATTGAACTATGCAAAAAAAAGATTGCACCTTTTATTTTGCATTCCTGATGCACAAGATTCATTTATTTGGAAGAAAAAATTGCTAGAATGAAACTAAGTCAAAAGACCCCAAAAAGTTCAATTGTTTTCAACCAAGGTTTTAGTTAGCCTTAACTTCTGGTTTAGCAAGATGAGTATTTGTGGGCCTAGGTATTTGTGTCTTTACAAGGAGTCTTCGACTTATAAGGTAAAGGTTTGCACATGTGTGCTAGTCGTTCCCGACTCTAGGGGGCGGTGCTCGTCTCTGTATCAAAGCCGAAGAGCCAGCGCTGTATGAAGATGTCTCCGTGGTCATGTGGCCGGCATGACTCAACGGCAAAGGTGCATGGAACGCTGTTACTTTCCCACCAAAGCTGATTCCTATTTTTCCACTTGCATTTTTTACATGCTTTTGAACTGCTAGGTTGGCAGAAGCTGGGACAAGTAACGGGAGCTCACTCCGTTACGCGGCGCTGGGGATTCGAACCGTCGAACTGCCGACCTTTCTGATTGACAAGCTCAGCGTCTTAGCCACTGAGACTTTTTCTTTTCTTCAACTTACAACCATCCATTTAGTGACTGCTTGAAAATATAGCTTTGTGGGGAAAAAAATTACAACTGGTCCTCAGACTTATGACTGCTGCAGCATTCCTGCAATCACGTGATCAAAAGTCGTTTGGCAACCGACATGTATTAATTATGATGGCTGCAATGTCGTGAGGTCATGTGATTGCCACTTGCGGCCTTCCCAGAGAGCTTGCGATAAGCAAAGTCGGTCTGAGGGAAAATAGGTTTGCTGAAGGACTGTATGATCCACTTCACAGCTGCCATGATTCTCTTAACCACCATGGCCAAAAGAAAAAAAAGATCATAACATTGTAACTTAACAAATGTCTTGCTTAACGATGGAACATTCTGGTCCCAAATGTCACATAAAATGAGGACAATGAAAAAATCAAGATGGTGGCCCTGACCACACAACCAATGTCTTTTTTTTGACAGATACACAAAAGGGGGAAGTCACACAGCTGCAGGCACTATCTTTGATTCTTCCTTGGGGACACCCTGTGGAGAGAACCCTAGTTGGAGGACTGGCTTCTGAATTATTTGATTATTTATTTAAGAGCCAACAGTGGGATTCCCTTAGATTTATCACCGGTTCGCAACTGCGAGGGTGCACACTTCTGCGCATACGCTTTGCTCATGCATGTACACATATGCACGGCATCGAAAATGAGGCTACGTAGGACATTTTGGAGCCTGGGAGGGTGGGTGGGCAGTCCCATCTGCAGTTCGGTGCTACGGGTTTGGGTCAACTAGTCCGAACCGGCTGAATATCACCTGTATTATTTTATCAAGTGAGTTTCAAAATAAGATCCATATCAAAAACTGAAATTCGTTTGCACAAAGAGATTTCAGTTATCCGTCATCATCATCACTGCTAATGCTGCTGTTGTTCTTGATATTGTTATTATTATTGTTGTTGTTGTTCTATGTATGAAGTTTGCCAAATGGTTCCGACTCAGTTTTTGGTAGTTGTAACCAGGGATCTCTAACCTTGGCAACTTTAAGACTTGTGGACTTCAACTCCCAGAATACCTCAGCCAGCTTTGCTGGCTGAGGAATTCTGGGAGTTGAAGTCCACAAGTCTTAAAGTTGCTAAGGTTGGAGAGCCCTTGTTGTAACTATCACCTCCTTCCCACTACAATAGCTAAAGATACTTTCCCAAAAAAATGTTGAGCCTGGTAGCACATTTTGCGATCAACAAATGTTATTAAAAGTTAGAAGGTCCTGATTTTCTCTCTCTCTGTCACCGTACACTAGGGGTGGGCAATTACTTTCTGCAAGGGCCCGCATGAGAAACTGGTACTGTTATGGAGGGCTAAAGCAATAGAGCTGTGAAGGTGCATAGGTACCACATCAATGCACATACGTAAATTGAAAAGAAAAATAGCAGGTCACCTTCAAAATAAAACCACGAAGGCCGGACAGGGACAGTTAAAGGGACAGATATGGCTTGGGTCTATAACAGACTCTCTTCCTCCTACAATGCTAGTACAACAGATACTCTTGTTGTATCTGCACTATTCCAAGCAGTGCAATTGTTGTGATGGATGAGTTGAGATCCTAGCCCAGGGGTCGGCAAACTTAAACACTCAAAGAGCCACAAAGGTCCTAACTGGAAGCCCTCCGTTCAATTCTGAAGCCGAACGGAAGTCTGGTTCCCTCACCATAGAGTCTCCTTCTAGCACAACGTCCTTCTTCCTCTTCCTGAAATCCCTATCAATCCCTATCTATTCAGACACATTTCCCGATTTTTGATATGGTGGCAAAGAAAGAAAAGAAAAACCACCAGGAGCTTCTGCCTTTTAATAACATTTGTTGATCAGAAAAGGTGCTAGCAAGTTGTTGTCATGATGATCATGATCAGATGTGAATTGCTACCGGTTTGCACGAACCGATTGTCTTTGGTTCTGCGAACCGGTAATAAAAAAGAAGCTTCTGAGGATCGTGTGGTTCAGCGAGATTTTCGGAAGCTTTCCTCCCCACTTTTTAAAGCACTTTTTATGTCCGACCAGTTCAGGTGAATAGGTAGTAAAAAATGCTTTAAAAATTAAAAAAGGTTGGCCATGCCCACCCAGTCACATGACCCCCTCACCAAGCCACACCCACCAAGCCACGCCCAGAGAATCAGTGGCAAAAAAAAAATTTACATTTCACCACTGATCATGATCATCTTTCTTAATTTCTTGTCAAATAGGCATCTGTGATTAGGGATCATGTAGGTTTATCTTCTTCAGATTGATTGGTGGGCAGATTCATGCAACATTCTTATCAGATCAAGAAAGACCTACTAGATCTCTGTATGCATGCTAATTGTGTTTAGGGTTAACCTTTTAGTTTTTGATGTTGGTTTTTGTTTTTGGGCTACCTGCTGTTCGCAACCATGACTCGTAAATCAAACAGGCGGACATATAACTTGCATACATAACTCAACAAACAACAGAGCGATTTATGAGCTCTCTCTCTCTCTTTCGTATGATTTAGCGTGTTGGGCAAACTAAACCTGTATGGATAGTTTATGGCAAATGACACAGGTAAGTCCTTGGCGTACTATTGTAATGGAGCCTGAGCCTTGTGGTTGCAAGTCGTGGCAGTTGTTATG
>NW_028261391.1:7423793-7543886 GCF_051295495.1 Thamnophis sirtalis
GAAAGGTTTGCCATCATTGTCTTATACCCTGTCAGGAAATCTCCAATCTCTTCTTTCAAACCTCCAGTGATGGATCCCTCACAATTTCAGTTTGAGCCCAACAAATCAGTTTTGGGAGTCTTTGAATGCTTCAGAGCATCAAAACGCCTCATGGATCAAATCAAAATCCTCTTAGGCGTCATCCACCATTACACCGAGAGAACTCTCGTACTTTTGAGGGCAGGTCTTCACAAAGAAGCTTCCATCTCAGTACCAGTGTGTGGAAGGCTAGGCTGAAGATAAATCAGCATGATCTGATAGGGAAATGGTCTTTCCATGGGAAAATGGAAGAAAATCTTCCATGCCTGGATGCCACCTCAGGTGGAAATAGAGGCTTTGAAAAAACTGCTGGACTGTCCGCTGTGGGGTAGCCCTTCCCATGCAGCCACTGGCTTCCATCCTCTATGGCAGTGTTTCTCAACCTTGGCAACTTGAAGATGTCCGGACTTTAAACTCCCAGAATTCCCCAGCCAGCATCGCTGGCTGGGGAATTCTGGGAGTTGAAGTCCGGACATCTTCAAGTTGCCAAGGTTGAGAAACACTGCTCTATGGCAGGGGTCTCCAACCTTGGTAATTTTAAGACTTGTGGACTTCAACTCCCAGCATTCCTCAGCCAGCACGAGTGGCTGGGGAATTCTGGAAGTTGAAGTCCACAAGTCTTAAAGTTGCCCAGCTTGCATATCTCTACTCTATGGCCATTTCTGCTTTGCGTTCCAGACAGAAATCTACCCAGCAAGTATTTTCCTATCTTGGGGGGCATTTGGTTAGTTTGGTTAGGGCACAGTTTCTCAATCTGGGCAACCTGAAGATGTGTGGACATAAGACTCCCAGAATCCCCAGGCCAGCCATGCCGACTGAGGAATTCTGGGAGTTGAAGTCCACACATCTTCATATTGTTAAGGTTCAGAAATATTTCGGATTCCAGGTTAGGAGAATCCCAATGCCCTGAAGCCTGAATATTGGTCTTCCTTGAATGACCTAATTAAGAGTCTATCTTTATGAGCACCATTCACTTTTACAAAAATGGTTCAATAGATACCGTGTTTCCCCCAAAATAAGACAGGGTCTTATTTTCTTTTGCCCCCTGAAATAAGCGCCTGGCCTTATTTTCGGGGAGGCCTTATTATTTGTGATGTGCAGGAGGCCCCTTAACCTCGGTTTGCGGCCCACGGATCAGCTGATCCAGAGAGGGCCAGAAGTTCTGTCTCCGTTTCTGGCACACTCTTGCCAGCCCTAGCATCACTGGGACTGCCGCTCTTTCTGTGGCTGCCACTAAGAGAAGGGGCGCGGTAGCTAGGGTTTACAGGAGCAGCCTCCGCAAGACTGTTCCGCGTGGATGGCAGATGCATGTGGGGCATGTTCCCACCTTCCCCCCCCGCAGGAAATGGCAGGGACCAGCTGCGCATGCCTTTAAATATTTTCAGGAGAGGGCTTATTTTAGCGCAATAGCAGTTAGACTTATATACCGCTTCATAGGGCTTTCAGCCCTCTCTAAGCGGTTTACAGAGTCAGCATATCGCCCGCCACAGTCTGGGTCCTCATTTCACCCACCTCGGAAGGATGGAAGGCTGAGTCAACCCTGAGCCGGTGAGATTTGAACCGCTGAACTGCAGATAGCAGTCAGCTGAAGTGGCCTGCAGTACTGCACCCTAACCATTGTGCGACCTCGGCTCTTGGCGCATGTGGGCTTCTTATCTGGGGAGGTCTTATTTTCAGGGAAACACGCTATGCTCTTTTGCTTCCTGACCAAGGACAGAACACGGATTGATTGGATGAATGGCCTTCCCTTTTTTTTTCTTTTGTTCAAACAGCGATTTTTCCTAACTTTGCTTATTTTTGCTTCGGTTGTCGTTTTCTTCATTTGCGGGCCTGGCACACAAAGAGCACCGCTTGCATCCTTCCTGACGGCCTGTCTACATTGCAAAGGAAGTTCCCCCCACACTGCAAAAGGTGGGAGACGGGTCAGAGGAGGAAAAGACAAGGAGGGTGGCTGGCAGAGAAAGAGCTGAGCTCGACAGCAGACAAGGATCCTTCCGGGGACAAGCATGGAATTTAAAGGGAGAGTAAAAAGCAGGAATGATAAGTCTTCCAATATCTCAGGGGCTGCCACAAAGAAGAGGGGGTCAACGTATTCTCCAAAGCACCTGAAGGCTGGACAAGAAGCAATGGGTGGAAACTAATCAAGGAGAGAAGCAACTTAGAACTAAGGAGAAATTTCCTGACAGTGAGAACAATTAATCAGTGGAATAACTTGCCTCCGGAAGTTGTGAATGCCCCAACACTGGAAGACTTTAAGAATAGATTGAGCTGCCATTTGTCTGAAGTGGTATAAGGTCTCCTGCTTGATTGAGGGGTTGAACTAGAAGACCTCCAAGGTTCCCTCCAACTCTGTTATTGTTGTTACCTGCTATGTGTCCAGCAAAACAGCAAAATAGTGACATATGACCAATCCTTACCCTTACAACGGTTGCAGAATTCCCACGATCGTGTGAACAAAATTTGGGTGCTTGACAACATATATATATACGACAGAAACCCAATATTTTTTCTGTTGCCTTTGTTACACATTTTGTGTTATATTTGTGCTGATAAATAAATAAAGGGAGACTAGTATAGATCTATTTCAAGCTATTTAGCCAGGGAAGAATATTGGGTTTCTGTCGTGATGGACTCTTGTGACGAGCCGATTGACAGATAATGGAAGCTGTTAGCTTCCTCCCATAATTGGGGCTTACCAGGGGTTGTGACACTAAATATATACCTTCCTCCCTGGCTTCTGCTGATAAGGAGAACTTGTGGCTTAATGGCTAAGACGTTTGCCTAAGATGTAATATAGCACAGGTTCGAATCCCAGTAAGGGTATGGCTAGCTGATGAGAGCTAAATAGCTTGAAATAGATCTATACTAGTCTCCCTTTAGTCTTTATTTATTTATCAGCACAAATATAACACTATATATATATATATATATATATATATATATATATAGTATATGTATATGTATATGTATATGTATATGTATATGTATATGTATATGTATATGTATATGTATATGTATATGTATATGTATATGTATATGTATATGTATATGTATATGTATATGTATATGTATATGTATATGTATATGTATATGTATATGTATATGTATATGTATATTAGTATATGTATATATATATATATATATATATATATATATATATATATATATATATATATATATATATATATATATACACACACACACACACACACACACACACACACACACACATTTATAGGAGTTGCAGCTTCCCAGGGTCACATGATCGCCCTTTGCAAGCTTCCCTGTTGGCTTCTGATAAGCAAAGTCAATGGGAGGGAAGCTGGATTCACTTAGTGACTGCATGATTCAAGATCGACAACGGGGCAGAAGTTTTACAGTGTCCCTCTTGCCTTCCATTTTAAGGCCAGGGGTAAAGCACCTCCTGGGAATTGTGTATACCAATCATGACAAACTACCTTCTTAAATTGTTTCAACTCCTACCCTCAAAACGACGTTATAGGGCACTGCACACCAGAACAACTAGACACAAGGACAGATCTCCCCCGAATGCCATCACTCTGCTTAACAAATAATCCCTACAACACTATCAAATTATCTACTAAGACTGTATTACTATTATTCTTCTCTTCCTTCCTATTCTCATCTCCTCTCCACTTACGACTACAACCATGTTGCTTCTATCTTTACGATGTATATTGTTTTATTTGTTTCCTAGTATAATTTGATGCTTATTAGTAACCTATGACTATCACTAAGTGTTGTACCTTATGATTCGTGACAAATGTATCTTGTCTTTTTATGTACACTCAGAGCTTATGCACCAAAGACAAATTCTTTGTGTGTCCAATCACACTTGGCCAATAAAGGAATTCTGTTCTGTTCTGTTCTGTTTTATTCAGCGTGGCCTGCAAACCCAACAGTACTCCAGAAAGTAGTGAAGTACCATAATTTGCCTCCCTGTGTGAGCAAGATATCCTGGTCTCTTTTCATCCGTTTAATGGAGCAGTTAAAAGGAGTAAAAAGAAAAGAAGTCCCTGAGGATTTTAATCCACTAGTTGTTGCCAACTCTAAGGGTCGATGGTCATCTTTGTTTCAAGGGCCTTTGAGCCCGTGCTGTCCAAAGACATTTTCGCGGTCATGTGGCCAGCATGACATCACGGATCACTGTTACCTTTCCCACCGAAGTGGTACCTCTTTATCTACTTGCATTTGCATGCTTTCGAACTGCTAGGTAGGCAAGGACGGGAGCTCACCCCGTCGTGTGGCGCTCGGGTCTCGAACCTCGGCTGTCCACTTGCCAGCTGACAAGCCCAATGTTTTAACCACTGACCCATCACGCAGCCTCCTTAAATAAGACCCTGTATTTACTTCCAAAGACCCTGCATTTATTCCAACCAGAATCTTCCTGTTCAGCAATTTAAACCCCATTTCCAGATCAAGAGAGACAGAAGTGAAGGGGAGGTGCAAGCCCAGTATTTACTATTGCACTCACCTGGAGACTTACCGTATTTTTCAGAGTATAAGATGCACCGGAGTATAAGACGCACTAGAGATTTTGAAGAGGTAAATTTAAAAAAAAATTGCACTCTGCAGGCCTCCCAAACCCTCTGCATACCTCATTTTTTGTGAAAAACGGGGCATGCAGAGAATTTGAGAGGCCTGCAAAAATGCTCCTGGGGGCTAGGGGGGAACAAAACCAAGCAAAAATTGGCTCATTTTTTGCTCATTTTTGCCCTCCCCAGCCCCTAGGAGCACTATGCAGGCCTCCCAAACTTCTGTATATCCATTTTTGTAAAGGGGGCGGGATTTGGGGAGGCCAAAAATGCTGTATTCAGTGTATAAGACACATCCAGATTTTCACCCTCTTTTTTTGGGGGGGGAGGTGTGTCTTATACTCCGAAAAATACGGTAAGTCAACCCACAGCACCCACAGCTTGCACTGAACTGCCTATCAGTCCTTCCATCAACTGTCCAGAGATTCCCTACGAAGGGTGGAAGGAGCCAGATCTGATTCATCCCCCAGCAGGGCAGCGCATGGCTGCGTCTCCCGCCGCCATCCTAGACTGCTCTCCCTCCCTACTTACTCAGCGGTCATTTGGGCCACCAGGTCAAACGAGGCAAAGCCGGCGTTGCCAAAGTTCTCCTTGTACCGTCCCATTTTGATAGCGTCCAGCCAGTCGCCCACAGTAGTGAAGGTAGTGTAATCGGGCACCGTACGATCCAGAAGCGGCTGAGACACGCTGCGAAGGACGAGAGAGCCCAGAGGTCAGAGATGGCTCAAAGGGGCGGGGTGGTGGGCGGCCGAGCCACGGGGACAAGCCTGGCGGTCCTGCGGCACGCAGAAGGTTAAGGGGGGCCATCTGGTTCCCAGTCCACCCCGTTGGGGCTCTTCGCTCAGGCCCCGGCTGCTGCCTGCCTCCACCTCCCAAGGTTATATCCAGTTGGCTGCCATAAACCATGAGAGCTAGAGACTTGACGCTACTAATCCAGACATAGCAGGTTGCCTGTGCTTGGAGAGGGTGAAGGGGCAAACGACACTGACCCAGACTGGACATTGGCGATGACCTTCAAGCTGGCTGCGTTCCGGATTAGCTTGTCCAACGTATTCACTATCTGTGCAAACTTGGGGCGGAGGTTGCGATCCCGTACCCAGCAGTCCAACATGAGCTGGTGCAGCGCCGTGGGGCAGTCCATGGGGGGAGGAAGGCGGTAGTCTTGCTCCACTGCGTTGATTACCTGGAAGAGCAGCAGAAAACAAGGGACTCAATCCCCGGGGCTTTGCGCCAGTGATTCTCCGCCCACTTTTTTCCCCCTTGCAAATTCTTCCAGTTTGGCTCAGCCTACTTACATCTTGGTTAGACATGTCCCAGTACGGCCTCTCACCATAAGACATCACTTCCCACATGACGATGCCGTAGCTCCAGACGTCGCTGGCGGAAGTGAACTTGCGATAGGCAATGGCTTCGGGGGCCGTCCACCGGATTGGGATCTTACCCCCCTGCAAGGCGATAAAAGTTTCGATGGGGAGGTTAGAGGTCTATCTGACTTTAGCAATAGCAACAGCGCTTAGACTTATCTATACCCCTTCACGGTGCTTCACAGCCCCCTCTAAGCGGTTTACAGAGCCAGCATATTACCTTCCACAATCTGAGTCCTCTTTTTATTGACTTCGGAAGGATGGAAAACTGAGTCAACTTTCAGCCGGTCAGGATCGAACTCCTGGCAGTCAGCAGAGTTAGGCTGCAATACAGCATTCTAACCACTCTGCCAGCACAGCTCTTATCTTTAACTGCATAGAGGGCCCTTTTCTGTGCAAATCTCTTTCCTTTAACACAGGAGTCTCCAAACTTGGCAACATTGAGACTTGAGGATTTCAACTCCCAGAATTCCCCAGCCAGAATTCATGGGGGAAGACCCAAATGGCTAATTCTAGCAGCTGGATCAGAGCAACCCTTTCCAAGCCAAGTTCTTATTTCCAAGAGTCATTGGAAGATAACATTGTCTTCCACTTTTCTCCTCCTAAGCCAGGGATTGGCAACCTTAAAAACTCAAAGAACCTCAAAGGTCCTAACTGGAAGCCCCCCGTTCAATTCTGGAGCTGACCAGAAGTCTGGTTCTCCCATCTCTTTTCCTAGAGCAGCTTTCTTTTTCCTGTACCTGTCCTAACCGAAAGCCCTATCAATTGTGGAGTCGATCGGTGACAGGGAGCCGCAGCAGAGGGATGAAAAAGCCACATGCGGCTCCAGAGCCTGTCCTGAGCAAATGGCAGCAAGAACTCCTGACAGATCTACTCCTTCATGATTTGCTTACATTCTTTTCAAAGCCATTTGGCCCTGTGGCAGGATGCCCCATAAATCCATTGTTTGCTACATTAACTTCTATTTTTTTTCCTAACAAAATCAATGAGTCACGTTCAAATCCTAGTGACGTCATAAACACACCCAGATACCAAACCACTCCCATGCCACGGTCAAGGAAACAAGCTGGACATGTCCATAAAGATGCCATTCAAATGTCTAATTTAGTGTTTTGCAACCTAATCGCTGTTCTGGGAGTTGAAGGCCATGGATCATAAAGTTGCTAAGATTGAGAAAAGTTGGTCTAATCTAGAGCAGGGGAATCCAACCTTGTCAACTTTAAGACTTGTGGACTTCAACTCCCACAATTCCTCAGCCAGCTGGGAGTTTAAATCCACAAGTCTTAAAGTTGACAAGGTTGGAGACCCCTGATCTAGAGTACTAGGTTTTCTTTGGTGTCTTCTCAGATAAACATGGGTCTGTCCATTATTTTCAGATTTATTCCCACACAATGACATAGGATGGTATCCCAACGGTGCTTCTTCACAAGGCAACTGGACTTTGTTTTCCCTTGAAGACCTCTTGCCATTCATCCAAGAAACTTCTTCAGAACTGAAGAAGCTTCTTGGGTGAGAAGCAAAACGTGTTCAAGGAAAAACGAAGTCCGGTTGTCTCTTGCAAAAGCTCCTTTGGGATAATCATGGACCTGGATGACTGAGAATCGCCATACATACATATCCATCTTTGGCAAGGTTCCTCTAAACCTCGAAAATGTGGTTGTGGAGCAGTGGTGGGATTCAAAATTTTGTACTACTGGTTCTGTGGACATGGCTTGGTGGGAGTGGCAGGGGAAGGAGACTGTAAAATCTCCATTCCCTCCTCACTCCAGGGAAAATACTGTAAAATCTACATTCCCTCCCCACTCCAGGAGAAGGATACTGCAAAATCCCCATTCCCTCCACACTCCAGGGGAAGGATACTGCAAAATCCCCATTCCCTCCCCACTCCAGGGGAAGGATACTGTAAAATCCCCATTCCCTCCTCACTCCAGGGGAAGGATACTGCAAAATCCCCATTCCCTCCACACTCCAGGGGAAGGTTAATGCAAAATCCCCATTTCCTCCCAATCAGCTGGGACTCGGGAGGCAGAGAATAGATGGAGGCGGGGCCAGTCAGAGGTGGTATTTACTAGTTTTCCGAACTACTCAAAATTTCTGCTACCGGTTCTCCAGAACTGGTCAGAACCTGCTGAATTTCACCTCTGTTGCGGAGTCTCTAGCGAATGGGACTATATGAACGAACACAGGTCTTTCAGCAAAATTTAGTTTGGCTAGAATGGGGATCCCGCACCCTTCTTTGCAAAATCTTTGTGGCGGGAGGGAAGAGAGATGACGTCATCAAGATTTTCACCTACCAGTGAACTGGTGTACGTGGGGTCAGAGGGATCGTCTTCTAAAAACCGTGAGAGTCCAAAATCTGACACTTTGCACACGAGGTTGCTGTTGACCAGAATGTTGCGGGCAGCCAGGTCTCGGTGGACGTAATTCATCTCTGAGAGGTATTTCATTCCCGCTGCGATGCCGCGCAGCATGCCAACTAATTGGATCACAGTGAACTGCCCATCATTCAACTGTTGGGACAACAAGGGCGGGTTTTGAGACAAATTTGGGGGAAAAAAATCAAATCCTTTGCTCGAAATTTATGGACGTGGCATACAAAGCCCTCTCACTGATTGTTGTAAGAGAGTTCAACGAGAGTGGGATCACCAGAGAACTCTTAAAGATAGATTGACTATATACAAAACAAATACGGGACTAAGAAATTACAGATAGCCTATGCTTAAGATTAGGAATAATCTAAACCGCTTAAAGTTAGTGCAACAGGAAGAAGCTGAGTTTAATGCAGAGATGTTATTAACTTCTTTTTTATTTCCTTTGTCTTAATATATTTTAGACTCTATTTGTTAAAAACCTATACCGTGTACGGGCTCTGGGAAGTCGGGGGGGGAAGGGAGGTGGGGTGTTAGGGGAGAAGGGGGGAGGGGGGATATATAGTATGTGTTAGATTTTAAAGTAACGCGACTGCACTTGTATACTCTTGCTCTTTAATTTCACTGTAAAAATAGGACAAGCTGAATATATTAATAGATAGTAGAAATACACCGAAGGGAGGAGTAGAGGGATAGAAGAAAGAGGGGTAGAGAGGGTGGGAGAGAGGATGGGAGGGAGGGTGAGAAGGAAGGGAGGGGGTGTACCGGGAGAGAGGAGTGGTAGAGGGGGAGGGGAAGTAGGGTAGAGGGGAATGATGGAGGGAAGAGGGAAAGTTGGAGGGGGGTGAAAGAAAGGGTGTATGGAGGGTCGAAGAGGTACATTGGGTTTCTATTTTGGGGGGTATTGTTGACAAGAGGAATGGCTGTGTTTATTGTTTAATGTTATATGGCCCCGGTTATGCACAGTATATATGTGACTGTACGAAATGAAAATGGAAAATAAAAACACATTTACAAAAAATAAAATAAAAATAAAAAATAAATTAAAAAAAAAGATAGTCCTTGACTTACGATCATAACTGAACCCAACATTTCTGTTGTTAAGCGAGACAGTTGTTGGGTGAGTTCTGCCCCATTTTTATTACCTTTCGTGTCACGGTTGTTGAGTGAGTCAGTGCAGTTTGTTAAGCTAGTTATGGTTGTTAAGTGAATCCGGCTTCCTCATTGAGTTTGCTCATCAGAAGGTTGCGAAGGATGGCCAAATGACTCAAGGACATGGCATCCATCAGGAGTCGGTTACCAAGTGGCTGATTAGCAATAGGACTTATATACTGCTTTACAGCCCTCTCTACAGAGTCAGCATATTTTGCATACTCATTTTACCTGCCTCGTAAGGAGGGAAGGCTGAGTCAACCTTGAGCCTGGTGAGATTCGAACTGCCAAATTGCAGGCAGCCGGCAGTCAGCAGAAGCAGCCTGCAGTACTGCACTCTAACCACCGCGCCACCGCGGCTCATGAATGTTGAATGTTGATCATGTGACCATGGGGATGCCCAATGGTTGTAACTCAAGTTTTCTCAGTGCCCTTGTGACTTCGACCCCTAAACGAACTTTTGTAAGTCGAGGATTTTTGTACACTGCAACGGTTGTACGTGTGGAAAAGGATCCTAACTCAAATTTTTTTTTTCCAGTGCCGTTGCGACTTTGAATGCTCACTAAATGAACCTTTGGCAGTCTCCCCAAGGCCGAAGGGACTTAAATACTATTTAAAAAGTTTAGGCACTCATGATGAAGAGAAATCTCACGCCTCTAAGTATCTGCGTCCTATCTCTAGCCAGCATCTCGAGATGTTTTTTTTATCTCCTAGCGTGAGGTGTTTTGGAGAAAAGGCCTGGTGGTAATGAGTTGCATCCATAGTTCTGAAATGAGAGAACTCGCAGATTCCCAATGCAGCCACCTGTCTCGTGTCTTCTCATCAAGCTAATGGGATTACAAGCATATTTGGGAAACACCTGGAGAAACAGAGAGCCAGCTGCAGGCTGGCCTCCGCCTCTAGGCTAGGAAGGCGTGTCAAAGGGAACCTCGGTGCTTGGAAAGAATCCTGCATGATGTACAACAGATCAGCCCATTTTCCAACTTATCTCCCTGCTCTGTAATGGCGCACAATCGCTTTGCGCAGTGTGGTTGTGATAGTAAGAACCGTGGTTCTATTTCATTTCAAAAGAAAGTCACTTTAACAGGGTAAATAGTTGGAAGGGACCTTGGACCCCTGCCATCTCTCTCTCTCTCTCTCTCTCTCTTCCTCTCTCTCTCTCTCTCTCTCTCTCTGTCTTCCGCTTTCCCTCTCTACCCCTCTCTCTCTCTCCCTCTCTGCCTCTCTTTCTCTCTCTCTCCCTCTCTCTCTCTCCCTTCCTCTCTGTCTTCCGCTTTCCCTCTCTACCCCTCTCTCTCTCTTCCTCTCTGCCTCTCTTTCTCTCTCCCTCTCTCCCTCCCTCTCTCTCTCTCTTCTTCTCTCTCTCTCTTCCTCTCTTCCTCTCTGCCTCTCTCTCTCTCACTCTCCCTCCCTCCTCTCTCAATCTCCCAATCTCTCCCTCTTAAAGAATGCTTTAACTCAAAAGCTCACATTGGTTTCTTTACAAGTCATCGAACATAGAATGACAGGGTTGGGCAAGGCCTTGGAGGTCTTCTAGTCTGACCCTCTACTCAACCAGGAGACCCTTTAACCATTTCAGCCAAATGGTTATCCAATCACCTGGACATGGGACTATCTGCAACTTCTGAAGGCAAGCTATTCCATTGATTCCATTGTTCTCATTGTTAGGAAATTTTTCCTTTCCTTTTAGCTTGGTTCTCTCCTTGATTAGCTCCCATCCATTGCCCATCCTTCTCCTGCTTTCTGGTGGTTTGGAAAATAAGTTGACTCCCTCTTCTTTGTGTCAACCCCTGAGAGATTGGAACTCCGCTATCGTGTTACCCCTAGTCCTTCTTTTCTCTAGACAATCAATCAATCAATCAATCAATCAATCAATCAATCAATTAGAATAGAGCTGGAAGGGACCTTGGAGGTCTTCTAGTCCAACCCCCTGCTCAAGCAGGAGACCTTATACCATATTTCAGACAAACAGTTTTCCAATCTCTTCTTAAAAACCTTCAGTGACCATTTTTGAGGGGAAGTCGTTCCACTGATTAATTTCTCTTTCGTTCTAGGTTGCTTCTCTCCTTGATTAGTTTCCACCCATTGCTTCTTGTTCTACCCTCAGGTGCCTTGGAGAATTGTTTGACTCTCTCTTCTTTGTGGCAGTCTCTCAAATATTGGAACACTGCTAACATGTCACCCCCAGTTCCGTGAGGGTGAATCTATGGCACGTCTGCCACCAGTGACACACAGAGCCCTCTCTGTGGGTATGTCAGCTGTTGCCCAAACTCAGTTCCATCGCGCATGCGCCATTCCGCCACCCAGTGGATTTTCGGGTCTCTGCCATGCATGCGGAGGGGGCGGGTTGCATTCGCGGGGTGTGGTGTGCCCCCCCCGGGGCCCGTTTTTGCTCCCAGGAGGCTGCAGGGAGGCCTACTAAACCCAAAACGGGCCTGGTACGTGTGCATGCAAGGGGGAGGGAGTGGGGGGGTACACATGCGCAGGGGGCGAGGCACGTGGGGTGTTGTGTGCGCATTGTGCGTGCAGGCGTGCACACTCTTTCGGCACGCGACAACAAAAAGTTTAGCCCTCGGTGGCCTAGTCCTTCTTTTCATTAAAGTAGACATACCCAGTTCCCGCAACTGTTCTTCATATGTTTCGGCCTCCAGTCCCCTAATCCGCTTCTCTGCCCTCCTTTTAGAGTCTCCGCAAGTATTTCTCAAGGCGTAACTAACGCATGCATGCGGATGAAGAGGCCATTTCTGGAAAACCTCTGAACGTTCCCAGGAGAAGCAGACAATAGATGCCTTCGGTTGCCCCTTCCAGAGATGGATTCATGGGGCCAATACTAGCCAGCGCTCCCCAATCTCTGCCAAGTTTCTAAATCCACCTCATTTCCGCATTAATTCATTCTTCTCCTTATATATACATTGGAAAACACAGATAACTCTCCTGGAGTTTTCAGTGTTGGAGCTCATGAAAATTGACGCCTAAGTGAAGAGGAAAACCAAGTGGGTTTGGGAGCCCTTGGAGAGAAAAATGGGATGGACTCTCCTTTTTTTTGCACGCGGGATAACTTTGGAAACCAGGTTTCCCAACTTTGGCAACTTCAAGATGGTTGGACTTCAACTCCCAGAATTCCCCAGCCAGCATACGCTGGCTGGGGAATTCTGGGAGTTGAAGTCCACCCATCTTGAAGTTGCCAAGGTTGGGAAGCACTATTATAAGCCTTAAGGGAGAGTAGAGAGTGCTCCTCACCCGGAGGAAGGAATCAAGGGCGCAGTTTTCCATGAACTCCGTAACTATCATGACGGGCCGACTCTTGGTGACCACGCCTTCCAGATGGATGATGTTGGGGTGGTCAAACTGTCCCATGATGCTGGCTTCGCTCAGGAAATCCCGCCTCTGCCGCTCCGTGTAGCCCACCTTCAGCGTTTTGATGGCCACAAAGATTTCCCGCCTGCCCGGCAGTTTGAGGCGGCCCCGGCAAACTTCCCCAAATTCACCTGCGGAGGAAGGGAGAGGCAAGAGTAGCAAAGGAGACCCCCGACATCTCCTGCCCTCCTGGAGATGCTCCGAGGAAAGCCAGCTGGGCTGCCAGCTGGGCGACTTGCCTGCTCCGATCACTTCCTCGATTTTGACGCAGGAAATGTCGATTTCTTTGGCAAATTCCCGGACAGCTTCGTTTGGGTCTTCGTAAGTGAAAGGGTCAACATAAACCTTCATTCCTGGAGTAACTGCAAAGTGAGAGATAAGGTTTGGGTAGGTGAGAGATAAAGGCTGTCTGCTAAGAGGCGATATTTAAGTTTCATTTGTGTTAAAGGCCTCCATCTCCAG
Organism: Thamnophis sirtalis; assembly: GCF_051295495.1. NCBI lineage: Eukaryota > Metazoa > Chordata > Lepidosauria > Squamata > Natricidae > Thamnophis > Thamnophis sirtalis. The sequence goes on from NW_028261391.1 coordinate 7,437,132, forward strand.
ATAGATAGATCGATTGATCTATAGAGTGGGGAAGGGGGGGGGGAAGAGATATAGACAGACAGACACATGTAGGTAGGTAGGTAGGTAGTTAGGTGGGTAGGTAGATAGATAGAGGGGGGAGAGAGAGAGAGAGAGATACAGACAGACACATGTATACAGGTAGGTAGGTAGGTAGATAGATAAAGAGAGAGGGGGGAGAGATAGACAGACACATGTAGATAGGTAGGTGGATAAATAGATAGATAGATAGATAGATAGATAGATAGATAGATAGATAGATAGATAGATAGATAGATAGATAGAGGAGGGAGGGATAGATAGAGAGAGAGAGAGAGGGAGAGATATAGACAGACAGACAGACAGATGTAGGTAGGTAGATAGAAATAGATAGATAGATAGATAGATAGATAGATAGATAGATAGATAGATAGGTAGTTAGGTAGGTAGATAAAGAGAGAGCGAGAGGGAGGGAGAGATATAGACAGACAGACACATGTAGATAGGTAGGTAGGTAGGTAGGTAGGTAGGTAGGTAGGTAGGTAGGTAGGTAGGTAGGTAGGTAGGTAGATAGATAGATAGATAGATAGATAGATAGATAGATAGATAGATAGATAGATAGATATAGATAGATAAAGAGAGAGAGGGGGAGAGATAGACAGACAGACACATGTAGATAGGTAGGTGGATAGATAGATAGATAGATAGATAGATAGATAGATAGATAGATAGATAGATAAAGAGAGAGACAGAGAGAGAGAGGGAGAGATATAGACAGACAGACACATGTAGATAGATAGGTAGGTAGGTAGGTAGGTAGGTAGGTAGGCAGAGAGATAGATAGATAGATAGATAGATAGATAGATAGATAGATAGAGAGAGAGAGAGAGAGGGGGGGGGGAGAGATATAGACAGACAGACACATGTAGATAGGTAGGTGGATAGATAAGATAGATAGATAGATAGATAGATAGATAGATAGATAGATAGATAGATAGATAGATAGATAGATAAAAGAGAGGGTGGGAGGGAGGGAGAGATATAGACAGACTATCTACCTATCTATTTATGTATAGACATACATAAATAGATAGGTAGATAGTCTGTCTCTCTCTCTCTCTCTCTCTCTCTTGTTGTCTATCTACCTATCTATCTATTTATGTATAGACATACATAAATAGATAGGTAGATAGACAACAAGAGAGAGAGAGTGACATATATAGAGAGACAGACACATGTTGATAGGTAGATGATTGATAGCTATAGAAAGGCAGAGAGATAGAGAGAAATAGTGTTAGATAAATAGAGATACAGACACAGTAAACATACAATATAAATATTTTCTTCCTGATTATCTTGGTGATTGGAAATAGCAAATTACACAACTGGAAAAAAAAACCCTTGACTAGGTAAACCCATTTTCACAAGAACTATATGACCTCACAATATTTAATTTACAAATAAACCCCACCTTTGATTGGAACCACATGACAACATGGGTATGAAGGTATTTTGACAATTCCTAGACATGGCAATAAAGGGATTCTAAATTACCCGATTTGCTGCGTATTCTTCTGAGCAAATATTTTGAAAATAATAATAATAATGCAGCAACAACAACCATTACATGAAATACAGCCATATAAAAGAATATAAATTATCTATGTAAAAAGTCAGACTATAAATTATTTTATAATTATAATGACAAATAATTTATAGTACTGCCTTTTAACACAGTGTGCACAACAAACTAATTAAATAACATTTAAAAGACCAGAATGTGAAGACAGCCAGTCATTACTAATCTTAATAACATTGCAAAAACACAAGCGGATAAAGATCCTTTGTTTGTAACCAATAAATATGGAAAACCAATTCAAGATATGTATAGTTTTAGCAAAATCATCAATAAATCAACTTATAAGCAATAAAGCAAGCCATATTGTATTAGCTTTCTGGAAAGTTTTAAGAGCTGGCTCTTCCCCAGGTGCTGAGGCCAGGATATTAATGGAACTCTGGCATAGGTTTAAGTACATACAATATGTTAGGAATGAGGTTTGGGGGTCTGGAGTTAGTTTTTACTTAACTGATTGCACATTGGAATTATGTTGTTATCTATGTTTACCATACAGAGTTCCTTTGGTAGATCGTAGATAAAAAGTTGCCTAATAAATAAATGGTTCAAATCAATAAAAATCCATAAAACTAAAATTTGAAAATGTATGGCTGTGTTTGTCACCTTTAGCAATTTTAAGAAGCGTGAACATCAACTCCCAGAATTTTCCAACCAGCATGCATGGACTTCTACTCTTAGAAGAGAGTAGAGAAAATCCTGGTTTATGGGATACCAATCTAGCTAAGTTCCAAAGGTATTTTCCCCCCCAAAAAAGGCAACTGGACTTTGTTTTTCCTTGAAGATGTTTCGCTCCTCAACATGTCTTCAAGGAAAAACTAAGAAAGTCCAGTTGCCTTTTGAAAAAAATCATCTTTGGGATAACCATGACCTGGAGGTTTGAGAATCTCCATAGACAATTTAGCTAATGAGCCGCAGTGACGCAGTGGTTAGAGTGCAGTACTGCAGGCTCCTTCTGCTGGCTGCCAGCTGACTGCAATTTGGCAGTTCAAATCTCACCAGGCTCAAGGTTGACTCAGCCTTCCATCCTTCCGAGGTGAGTAAAATGAGGACCCAAATTGTTGGGGGCAATTGGCTGACTCTGTAAATTGCTTAGGAAGTGACTGTAAAGCAGTATATAAGTCTAAGTGCTATTTCTAATGATCGGAGTTTAGAAAACTGCCTTGTTTGAGGGTAGCTTCTTTTTATATATCCACTCTATGGAAGCCAAGTTAGGAAGAAACCAATCACCATGGCAGTCTCCCTAGGACAGAGGTCCCCAAACGTGGCAACTTTAAGACTCGTGGACTTCAACCCCCAGAATTCTCCAGCCAGCTGGCTGGAGAATTCTGGGGGTTGAAGTCCACGAGTCTTAAAGTTGCCACGTTTGAAGACCTCTGCCCTAGGAGCATGAAAGGTGATGTGAATTGTGCATGTGGATCACACTGAACTCCATTCATAGTGCAAGAACCTGATCCTCATACTGCAGTAATGGAAAGGTAAGAAAATATCTACAGAGGGTACAAGGCCAATTTTGACATGTATCAGGCTGTAGAGAGAAGAAGGAAAGGCCTTGAGGGATAGGAGGAAAAATTGCTACCAAGGCAAAGCTTCAGGGGCTTGAGCCCAGCCCAAGAAAATAACATGAGAAATTGTTTCATACAAGCTCCATCTTGGTTCACATGTAAATAGAGGAAAGAGGAAACAGATTCGGACTTGAAAAATTCTTTTCTATAGCTTTACAATAAAAATAGTACCCTGTTTCCCGGAAAATAAGACCTCCCCGGATAATAAGCCCAATTGGGCTTTTGAGCGCATGCGCTAAAATAAACCCTCCCCAGAAAGTTAAGCTCTCCCAGAAAATATTGCAACACAGCAGCAGCCATGAGGTGACCACGCTCGCCGCCTCCTGTACCTCAAAAATACCGTATTTTTCAGAGTATAAGACACTCTTTCCCCTCAAAAAAGAGGCTGAAAATCTGGGTGCATCTTATACATAGAATAGAGCATTTTTTGCCTCCCAAAACCCCGCCCCCTTCACCAAAATGGCAGTGCATAGCCTTATGGAGGCTTTCAGAGAGCTCCTGGGGGCTGGGGAGGGCAGAAATGAGCAAAAACGGGCCTTTTTTGCTCAACTTTGCCCACCTAGCCCCCAGGAGCATTATAAGTCTCCTAAAGGCTATCCATGCCCTTTTTTGACAAAAAAATGAGACAATTTTCGTGAAAAATGGATCGATTTTTTCTCATTTTTGCTCCCCCCCAGAGTATTCTACAAGCCTCCTAAAGGCTATCCATGCCCATTTTTTTGAAGAAAAAAAAACGAGCCCGTTTTCGTGAAAAAGAGGCTGTTTTGGGGAGGTTTGCAGAATGCAAAAACTTTTATTTTTAAATTTGCCTCTTCAAAACCTTGGTGCGTCTTATACTCCGGTGCGTCTTATACTCCGGTGCGTCTTATACTCCGGTGTGTCTTATACTTCGAAAAATACGGTAATAAGACCTTCCCAAAAATAAGGCCAAGGCTTATTTCGGGGGTCAAAAGAAAATAAGACCCGGTCTTATTTTCAGGGAAACCCGGGTATGTGTTATTGGCTATTTATTGAGCTGACACACGTTGTGGTGATGGGGGCGTGCGTTATCACAATCAGATGATACTCACTGTATTGCTGCAGTTTCTCCGTGTACTCTGATTCGGTGTTATTTTGCTGCTTCCTGGCCAAGAAAGAGAGGAAAAATCACCCACAATGCAAATTATCCACAAAATCCAACCTATTGTATATTGAATTGCGATGGCTTTCACCATTTTCTGGAAAATTTAAACCCCGGTTTTTAAATTTTATTAATTTTTCTCAAAATATAAGCTATAGAGGAAAATAAAAAAAAGTGATGGAAAATTAGGGAAAGGAAAAAGGGAAAAAGAGAAAATGTGGCTTGGAAAGGAAAAAAGAAAAAAAAAAGGCGTTGACTTCCAACTCTCTTTATAGAAGAGAGTTTATATAAGATATAGTTTTATGTAGAAGATAATGTAAAACGCTCAACTTTTTACTTTTATACAATAGTGTATGCACTAGCCATTTCTATAACAACAAAGCTGTCTAACTAACAAAAAGAAAGTCAACATTTCACACACACACATACACACCCATCACAAGCAGACAATCGGGAATCAATTTTCAAACAGAAACAAAATGAAATATATTCTCTTCTTTGGATAAAAGAATCGATTTAACAATCTCTGCATTGGCTAGCTGCGGGAAACAATATATATTTATGTCTCCTGATTAATATTTATAGACCATCATAATTCCTATTAATAAAATTCAAATTTTTTTTAACCCTGAAGGGGGGGAAAATACTTTTTTTCTAAATTTTCAAACATTAAAATTTTCTTTAAAAAAAACATCTGTAAAATCAAAAAGTTCTAAACACATCTTTTTTAAAAAAAAAGCTTTACTCTATTTTAACTGCCTCTTAACGTACACACGTTAAAATTCGGGTCCAATGATACTTTACAAACTTTAAGGATTAATCAAGCTTTATATATAAAGGAGAGGGAGGGGGGAAACACCCCTTTATTTTCAAACCTACTTTATATAAACCCCAATTTTCCAATCAGAGATCATGTACCAACAGCTGGATTTCCACAGCTTTGCTTTGGTAAGAGCCCTTGTCTCCATTGTAGCAACAGCTACAATCACCCAACCCTGCTTATTATTATCCATTACGCCTGTATGGAGCAATTGGGAGACGCTTTGATGAAGTGGTTTGCACCAGGCAGGAGATGCAATCCGTTCTGATGATGGAAGAGACAGCCACCCAAAGGAACCAGTGTTGCCTCAAACAAAAATGGGCCAATGTGGCAATAGAAGGTACCTCATTTCACCGTCCATCCAAGCTTCCAAAGTTCGACGTGGCCTAGGATTCAGTATGCGCCCCAGATCACCAGAGGTGGTATTCAGCAGGTTCTGATCAGTTCTGGAGAACCGGTAGTGAAAGTTTGGAAGTACTTTGGAGAACCGGCAAATACCACCTCTGACTGGCCCCGCCTCCGTTTTACAGTTTTCTTCCCCGGCCACGCCCATCAAGCCACGCCGATGGAACCGGTAGTAAAAAAATTTAATCCAACCACCGTGTCAGCCTTCCAAGTATCATGTAGAATTAAATCAGAGTCCAAGGCAAAACGATCCTTAAAGTTCCAATTTAATAAAGTAGACATCTTAACACAGATGTGCTAAGATGTCTGTTTTATTAAATTGGGACTGCAGATCACCCCGCCTGGAAGACCTTCACTGCCCTGACACACCCTGCAGATAACCAAATGGACAGTCCTTGACTTGCGACAGTTCGTTTAGTGACCGTTTGCAGGGTCGTCGTCCCCCGCCCCAAACCTCCTCCCTGTCTGACTCTGCTGCCACTGGCCGGCCACAACGGGGGATTCAAACTTTCCGAGATTTAGGTCAAGTTCTTGCTATCTAACTTGTTTCCTCCGGTTCCTCCAGCTCTGGTGCCCAAGTAGCCCCAAGCCCTTCAAGAGATGGTACCTGAAGCAGACGATGGCGATCACCACTACCGCGATCACGAAGACAAGCCCTGCAGTGGCTGAGCCAACAATCAGAGGTAGTTCCTGGAAGCTCTTGCTACTGGAGCCTATTCCAAGTGGGACGAGACAAAGGACAATGGTTTAGCAAACGAGAGCAGGAGAGCAGGGTGGAAGAGGTGGGGTGGGGGGCAGATGACAAATGGCATACCATCATCAACCAGTGTCCGAAACTCCATGGGAAAGCTGTATTGGCCGTATCCTGCCACAGTGCGAGCCCGGACCTGCACTACGAAGGCAGTGTTAGGCTTCAGTCCTTCCAGGCGCACCGCGTTCTTCTGGCTAGTGACGGTGTTGGCAATGCTATCGGTCTGGCCTTGCTGTGGAAAAGAGGGAAGATGCATCTCAGAACCAAATCCAGCCCTTCCCTACTATTGGGCAATGTGCCTGGATTATGTCTAGTCTAGTCCACTGTCAGCTGCCGGCTTATGCTTGCTTTCGCTTCTCTACCATGCGGTGACAAGTCTGCCCTGAACTCTGGGGAGGGAGGATGGGAGGGGAACGCTTGGAGGGAAAGCAAAAGTAACTGCTGTATCTCCCTGAGACCCTGGCTCAAGGTCACCCAGCTGGGAGGAAAAAAAAAAACCCAGCTCCATACCAACCTAGGCTTGAAGGGACTGTTCTGAAAACAACTTGCCTGAATGTGATTAGTCATGGGGTGTGCATGTCAGCCGGCTCAAGGGGAGGCCATTGAGGGAAGGAAAAGTTGAACCGTATTGTACTTGGGAGAATACCGACACCCAAAGAGTTTTGGTAATAGGCATTTCTCCTTTATTCTATTTTTTAACCATCCTTATCAACTTCATCATAATCACCACGATCATGATCATCAACATCATCTAAATAATGCTGCCAACTGTTGGAGGAACATCATGTCTAACCATTCTGGCAACAATCCCCGTGTAGCACGCTTGACTTATAACTCCCATATTATAAATAGAAATCTGGAGATAAAAAAACATATTGATGCATCTATGGTGGGAGCAAACAACTGGCATCTGTAGCTGTTGTAAAGCCATTGTTTGAGACATTGGTAAAGCTTTCTTTCTTTCCCCATGTCACCTACGAGAGAGAGAGGGGGGGGATAGAGAGGGAGAGAGGGAGAGGGAGAGAGGGGGGAGGGAAGGGGGGAGAGGGGAGAGGGGAGAGAAAGAGGGAGGGAGAGAGAGGGAGAATAGGGAGAGATAGAGGGAGACAGAAATAGAGTAAGAGCGAGAGTGATGGATGGAGAGATGGAGAGAGAGAGAAAGACAGAGAGAGAGGGAGGGAGGAGAGAAACTCTTAGAAAGAAGAAAAATCAAAGTTCAAGAAAGGATTGTCCCACTTTCTTCCAGCTCTGGCCCCACCCTTGAAAGAAAGTGGCCCATGATGGTAGAAAAAAGATGATGGTTTATCATAATCTAAGACAGGGGTCTCCAAACCTGGCAACTTTAAGGCTTGTGAACTTCAACTCCCTGAATTCCTCTAGCTAAGGAATTCTGAGAGTTGGAAGTCCATGCATGCTGGCTGGGGAATTCTGGGAGTTGAAGTCCACAAGTCTTAAAGTTGCCAGGTCTGGAGACCCCTGATCTACGGGACTTGAGTGACAGATGTGAATTGGGGTCCTTCTGGTTCCCACCTCCCGCGCATCAGCTACAATTAACTGGCACCACTGCTTCGTCTCTGATTGAGAACAGAAGCCCACTAAAAGTCTCTACGGAGCTGAGAAGTTTCTGTCTCAGTGAAATACCAGCTTATTCCTTGCTTGGGACTCAGCTCGTACCAGGAAAAGACATCTACCTTCTCAAAGTACTTGATCTCGTAGTCCAAGATGACCCCGTTCGGCTTCTTCGGGGGCTCCCAAGAAAGAGTCATGGTATTTCCGGAGCTGCCATGCAGATGCATTGTGGGAACTTTGGAAGGAGCTGCAAAAGGTGGGAATTGTTAGTCTTTCTCTCCATCTCGGTTAAAGTTAAGTCCCTGCTCTGAACAACACCACGCTTTCTCCTGGCAACAGAAGATTCCTTGTGCCAGAGTGCGAACAGCGTGACTACTATTTTGAGACAACCCAGGAGCAAAATAAAGTACACAGAGGTTTTGTCTTTCAAACCGTGGTTTATATACAAGACTTTGCTTCGTGCTCTTGGGAAGCCTTGGTCAGAGCAGGGTTGACCGGTGGGCTTGGTGCTCTCTGAGCCTGGTGGTTTTCTTGCAGATGTCCAATGACCCACCTGGACAACATCCTCAGTGCTAGAAAGGAGTGAGGTTTGATCTCTGTTTTCATACTAATACGTTGCTTTATCAGCGAATCAAGGGACTATCAACTCGAACAAACAAGCTAACAGTAAACCACAGCTTAATCAAGGAACCACCAAGAACACTCAACAGGGCCAACCACTGGTATATAAACAAAGAGCAAACCCCACACCCTTGTAGCACGGATGACGTTACTTGGTTGGATAATGAAATGTCTGCAAGAAAACAACCAAGGACCCCACGGAAATAAAACTTCTTATTCTTCTAAAACAATTCTTCTCCCCCGGCATAGATCGCAATGTTCTTCTCAAATGCTGGCAGCCCAGACCAAGGATGCGACTATGGTAATAGTTTTCTTGCCACAGAATTGCAATTTCAAATTTGGGGCGGCTCATTAAAAAAAAACAAAGCCATTGTGAGTTTATGAAACAAGAACTATACATATGTACATACACATATAAAATGGACACAACATAAAAAATGTCATCAAAAAAGCAGAACAAAGAATGTTCTCTCTGCGCCAACTCAAACTGCCCAAAGAGCTGCTGATTCTGTTCTACAGAGGAATTATTGAGTCTGTCATTTGCACCTCCATAACTGTCTGGTTTGGCTCTGCAACCCAACAAGAGAGACACAGACTTCAGAGGAGAATCAGAACTGCAGAAAAAAACCACTGCTACCAATCCACTTTCCATTGAGGACCTGTACACTGCACCGGTCAAAAAGAGGGCTGTGAAAATATCTCAGACCCCTCGTATGGACATAAATTGTTTCAACTTCTCCTTCAAAACGACACCATAGGGCACTGCACACCAGAACAACTGGACACAAGGACAGTTTCCCCCCAAATGCCAACACTCTGCTTAACAATTAATTCCCACAACACTGTCAATAATTTACTAAAACTGTATTACTAGTCTTCTTCTCTTCCTTCCTAGTACCTATCTCTTCCCACTTATGAGTATAATCATGTTGCTTGTATCTTTACAATTTATACTGTTTTTATTCGTTTCCTAGTATAATTTGATTGCTTATTAGTAACCTATGACTTTCACTAAGTGTTTCTTGGTGAATGTATTCTATTTTTTTTTGTTTATGTATACTGAGAACACATGCACCAAAGACAAATTCCTTGTGTGTCCAATCACACTTAGAACTGAGGAGGAATTTCCTGACAGTTAGAACAATTAATCAGTGGAACAGAAGTTGCCTCCAGAAGTTGTGAATGCCCCAACACTGGAAGTCTTTAAGAAGATGTTGGATAGCCATCTGTCTGAAACGGTATAGGGTTTTCTGCCTAGGCAGGGGGTTGGACTAGAAGACCTCCAAGGTCCCTTCCAACTCTGCTATTGCATTGTATTGTATTACTTGGCCAATAAAGAATTCTATTCTATTCTATTCTATTCTATTCTATTCTACTCTATTCTATTCTACTCTTCTATTCTATGTAGCATGTTTGGTCTGTGTTATATCCTTTCCCTTCCAGCTGTTATCTACTTGCTCATTTCAGTACAGGTCTGGATATCCAAATCCATTGTTTTTTAAATCAACCTTGGAGCTGGATTGCTACGCTAAGTGTTTAGACATTGGGAGAAACAATTGTTTGCAATATCTCTCGCATTACCTCACTTGTAAATACTTCAAACAAAATTAACAGCCCATTTGATTTCTTTGCAACAAAAATCCTTTTGTTAGGTCAGAGTTCTAATGCTATCTCCCGGGACATTATTATTATTATTATTATTTTGGCAGGAACAAGATTCCTAACTTAATCCAGAAGGACCCTCGATGGTGCAACGGAGAAGGTTCCAGGGAGGGAAGGAATTGTAGTATCCTTTGCAGAAGTACTCACCTGCCTGATTGGTGGTGATGTTGACCGAGGCAAACTGTGGGTTTTGGAGACTTTTGCTGGAGACGCCGTTCACCGCTTGGATTTCAAAGGTGTACTGCGTGTGGGCCATCAGGTTGCTGATGTAGATGTGCCTCTCGGTCAAGCCGAGTTGGCGGGGGTCGAACTCCACGTTGTCATCGCAACGCATGCACAGCCGGGGCTCCACGCTGCACTTCTTGCAGATGATGTTGTATAGCAGGTCATCCCTCCCGCCCGCGTCTCGCGGTTCGCTCCACTCCAGCACTAATGACGTCTCGTTCACGTTGGAAATGACGTTGCGTGGGGCTGTGGGCACGCCTGCAGGACAAAAATCAAAGGACCTCAAGGCATCTCAAAAATGCTTTCTCCCCAAATCTTGTGAGTCTGCATATCACATGTACTTCTGAGTTGGTGGGATTCTGCAGCAAAATGCTGGCTTTGCGAGGTGGATGTTAGGTTAGAACTACTGTGTTCTACCGAAAATAAGACAGGGTCTTTTTTTAGTTTGACCCCGGAAATAAGCACTTGGCCTTATTGTCGGGGAGGTCTTATTAATTTTGAGATCGAGGAGGCGGTGAGTGGCTGCTCCTGTGTTGCAATATTTTTGTGGAGGGCTTAATTTGGGGGGGGGATGGTTTATTCTAGCGCATGTGCTCAAAAGCCTGATTAGGCTTATTATCTGGGTAGGTCTTATTTACGGATATCTACAAGACCGTCTTCTGCCGTATACCTCCCTAAGACCGATAAGATCGCACAGGATGGGCCTTCTCCAGGTGCCATCAACTGGACAATGTCAGCTGGCGATGCCTCGGAGTAGGGCCTTCTCTGTTGCCTCTCCGGCCTTATAGAACGAGCTACCCCCAGAAATTCGGACCCTACCCACACTCATGGCCTTCCGAAAAGCTATCAAAACGTGGCTTTTCCGGCAGGCCTGGGGCTGTTGACCTCTTGATTGAGGTCCAGCCCCGCTTAGACTGGGTGCATGTTGTGTTTCTTTTAATTTGCTTTGTTTTAACCTTTTAATATTTCTTATTTCTGTAAGCCGCCCGGAGTCCTCCGGGATTGGGCGGCCTATAAATTCAATAAATAGAATAAATAGAAATTTTCAGGAAAACAGGGTAGCTTGCTTAGAATAGTGTGAGTGGGCTTGGGATAAATCTGAACTATTGATGCGATGGAAGCAACAATGATTTACAATGACAGACACATAAAGATACAACAGAAATAATTTAATCAAACAATCAATCAGTCAGAATAGAGCAGGAATGGACCTTGGAGTTTTCTTGTCCAATCCCCTGTTCAAGCAAGAGACCCTATACTATTTCAGACAGTGGCTGTCGAGTTTCTTCTTAAAAACTACCAGAGATGAAGCACCCACAACTTCTGAAGGCAAGTTGTTCCACTGGTTAATTGTTCTGATTGTCAGGAAATTTCTCCTTAATTCCAGGTTGCTTCTTTCCTTGGTTAGTTTCCATTCATTGCTTCTTGTCTTGCCTTCGGGTGCTTTGGAAAATAAATTGATCCCCTCTTCTTTGTGGCAGCCCCTCAAATATTGGAACACGGTTATCATGTCCCTCCCTAATCCTTCTTTTCTCTTATCTAGCCAAACCCAAATCCTGCAATCTTTCTTCATGTTTCTGTCTCCAGGCCTTTAATCATCTTAGTTTCTCTTCTTTGCACCCCCCACCCCCCGCCCCAAAGTTTCAACCTCGTTTTTGTAATGTGGTGACCAAAACTGGATGCAGTATTCCAGGTGTGGCTTTACTAAGGCTTTCTAAAGCGGTACTAATACTTCACGTGGTTTTGATTCTATGCCTCTGTTTATACAACCCAGAATTGTATGAGCTTTTTTGACTGCTGCCACACACAGATAAATAGGGCTGGTATTAATCTAGATTTAACTTTTATTTCCTTCTACTCTTTTAATTCCCTTTCTTGCTTGACTTGCTAGTTCTTCCTTCTTTTCTTGTTCTTCCTGTAACATTGGTTGCCTAGGAAGGCGAACAATTACCTGTGCCCAGATATGTTCAGTTGCTCTATGGAGAGCAACTATTTCATGTGAAAATTATCATTTTGGCCACCGAAATCATAACGGCAGGGATGAAACTGTTTAGCCTTTTTCTCTTCCTCTTTCGCTGGGAGGTGGGGTTGTTGTTGCATGTTTAAACCGGATACCGACATTTCTAGAAATTTGCTAACTCGCCACCAGATTTCGCCCACGTGAACTGGGACAGGGCGGGGAGGGTGAAACTAGATACGGAGCTTTTAAAAAAAATTTGAAGCATCCTTGCTTTTGTTCTGGGGTGTGCAAAAATAGCCTTTTCACAATTTTCACGCTATTCGCAGGCTGAGGACATGGATGGAAAGAAGAAGCACCTCATTACATACAATTTGGATTAAGACACCATTCAACAGTAATTTGGTTAGGGTAGGGTTCTCTTCCGAAAACCTTGTTCCCCATAATCAATTTTCTTCTTCTTTTATCATTATTTTTCTTTATTTATTTATTTGCTTATTATATATAAAATGCTGTATGTATGTATGTATGTATGTATGTATGTATGTATGTATGTATGTATGTTCGTATGTTCGTTCCAGCATAACTCTGGAGCGCCTCGAGCAATTTCACTCAAACTTGGTACACAAAAGACTTACTATCTGGAAACAAATACTGTGGACTTAAGACACTCCTAACACCCCTCGGGGTGTGCGTTCTGTTAAGATACAGCCTGTTGTGCCTTAAAATGGCTTCTACTTTACTGGCGTAAAATGGCTTCTACTGTACAGCGCAGTGGAGTTGCCATGATAATGGCTTCACAGTATTCTACAAGGGGGCTTCCTGTGGTAAGGGGGAAAAGCCAACATTAGAAATTATGTTTGTTGTGGTATTATTTTTAAGGACAAATGTATGGATTAGGATAAATAAATACACGGGCAACGCCAGGTTATCAGCTAGTTCCTGAATAAATAAAAATGGTAGCTTATACTTCTGGATAGAAAGGAACAATGGGGCACGTGATCTGGAAGGAATATAGACCAAAAGTTGACTCTTTCAGTAATAAAAACGGTCCCTTTGGAAGCCAAGTCTTCATTTCTGCTCGTGGAGAACACTGTGCTAATATTTTCCAGGGAAACTTTTTCAAACGGTGCAGGAGACGATAAAAAAAAAAGTAACTATTATATTGCTTTTAATAATCCACATGACCTCTCTAAAAAAAGGGAGAAGCAGTAAATTTACAAATGCATCATCCCTTTTGTCTTCCAGACTGAACTCTTAAGGTCTTTCCAAATTTTATCGTGTACTTTGATTTGAATCATGGAAGAACTGGCCATAAAGATGCATTTTTTGGTGAGCATTTGTGAGATGATTTATGTGTCCTTCTCCTCTCCCAAGCAAGTTCCTGAAGCTGCTTTGCAAAAAAAAAAAAAAAAATTCTGAAAATCTTGGCACTGGACAAACTTTTACGGGAATATCTGCCTTGCTTTCAAAAATGAAAGTAAAAAAAAAAAAAAGGCTTAAAGTACTGACGCAGGGAAGAGATGATGGATAGAAAAAAAGAGAGTAAAATAGCATCCATGAATATCCTTTAATAAAAGCATGTGTATTAATATTAGAACTATATAGATTGGATAATTATTTTGTATGCACTGTGACAGATATTAAGATAATATTATAATATAAATAGATATGAACAGTGAACGATGGGAATTAGGAACAAGAATTAAGCATTAACTGGACAATTAGATATTGGATGATGGTATTATTAAATATGCATAAAATATTAATGTAAACATGTGTATTAACGGTAGTAAAACCCAATGGTGAAATTCATTTTTTTTTTACTACCGGTTTTGTGGGTGTGGCTTGGTGGGCGTGGCAGGGGAAGGATACTGCAAAATCCCCACTCCCTCCCCATTCTGTGGTCAGCCAGAGGTGGTATTTGCCAGTTCTCCGAACTACTCAAAATTCCCGCTACCGGTTCTCCAGAACTTGTCAGAACCTGCTGAATTTCACCCCTGGTAGAACCATATGGATTGGATGATTGGAAAGAACATAAGTAGATCTACTCCATATGTTTAAATGATTGTGATTGATACTAGAAGTGTACACTGAAACACTGAATAACAAAAGAATGATGAATATTTAATATAAACAGATGTGAAGAGCTAAATAAGGGAAATATGAATAACAAAGCAGGTGAAAGATGGAAAATAGAAAAGAAACGTCTTTGAATATTACGGTGATATGGAAAGAAAAATAGTTAAAATAGAGATAGAAATAAGAGGGGAATTATATGTATGTATGTATGTATGTATGTATGCATGCATGCATGCATGCAACAAAGGCAACAGTAAAAATATTGGGTTTCTGTCTGGATGGTCTCTTGTGATGAGCCGATAGACAGAGATAGGAAGCAGTAGGCTTCCTCCCATATTTGGGCATACCAGGGGTTGTGACACTAAATACATATCTATTTCCCTGGCTCAGCTGACAAAGGAGGAGAACCTTGTGGCTTAGTGGTTAACACAACTGCCTAATATGTAATAGAGCCCAGGTTCGAATCCCAGTAAGGGTATGGCTAGCTGATGAGAGCTAAATAGCTTGAAATAGATCTATACTAGTCTCCCTTTATTTATTTATCAGCACAAATACACACACACACAAATATATATATATATATATATGTATGTATGTATGTATGTATGTATGTATATGTATATGTATATGTATATGTATATGTGTGTGTGTGTGTGTGTATACACACACATACATACAGTATATTAATATAAACAAGATATATGTAATAACAAGAGGGAGATTTAGAAATTGAAGGGCGGTAGTATTAGGTATGTTTAAACAATATGAAACAATGAAAATGAAATGTCATAACTATGAGTAATAATATTATTACTCATAGTTATTATGATAATTATAAATATTATGTCTATTGGTATTAAGATGTAAGGTAACACACCATTCACGCATTGCTATGGATAAATAATATAAAATAAAAAACTTGACAAAAAAGAAAAAAAGAGTTGAAGTCTCTTTTGAACTGAACTCAACCTGTTGGCTTTGGGGTCACGTTTCTGAATTGGTTATTCCCTGCTTTTAGGATTTGTTTTTTACAAATTTTATTTTCCAGTCTAGACTGATATTCTCCATAGTCGCACATTCAGGTTTTAATAGACTCGACTGTTATTTCCAAGGCCAGATAAAGTCACCCAGTCGAATTATGTCTAACTAACTACTTTCCAATTTCCCCATCTTGAATGGACGCTACAGGTAGTCCTCAACTTAGGCTGCATCAACAGAGGGATAGAATCCAGATCACGTGAAGTGTTAATACCACTTTATAATGCCTTGGTGAGGCCACACTTGGAATACGGCATTCAGTTTTGGTCGCCACGATGTAGAAAAGATGTGGAGACTCTAGAAAGAGTGCAGAGAAGAGCAACAAAGATGATCAGGGGACTGGAGGCCAAAACATAGGAAGAACGGTTGCAGGAACTGGGTATATCTAGTTTAATGAAAAGGAGGACTAGGGGAGACATGATAGCAGTCTTCCAATATCTAAAGGGCTGCCATAAAGAAGAGGGAGTCAAGCTGTTCTCCAAAGCACCTGAGGGTAGAGCAAGAAGCAATGGGTGGAAATTAATCAAGGAGAGAAGCAACCTAGAACTAAGGAGAAACTTCCTGACAGTTAATCAATGGAACAACTTGCCTCCAGAAGTTGTGAATGCTCCAACACTGGAAGTTTTAAAGAAGATGCTGGATAGCCATTTGTCTGAAGTTGTGTAGGTTTTCCTGCCTAAGCAGGGGGTTGGACTAGAAGACCTCCAAGGTCCCTTTCAACTCTGCCATTCTATTCTATTCTATTCTATTCTATTCTATTCTATTCTATTCTATTCTATTCTATTCTATTCTATTCCTTTAACTTGTTTAGGGAGTCATAAACAAATAGGATAGGTTAGGGCAGGCGCAAACCAACCAGGTTTACTTTACCCAAGCTAAGCATGTTGTGTAAATGCAATCTCATGCTTTTTATCTCAATGTAGCTTGCCAAGCAAACACAGCTAGCGTGTGAAATAGCCTTTCTGGAAAATAATCAATCCTCTCCCAGGCTGGCTATCTGCCTGGACAGATGTGGCCAGCTGAGAAACATTCCATCTTGCTTGCATTTAGCAGCGTTCTTAATTTAATTCCTCTTGCGGGTTTGTTTGTTTTTTTCGATTTCAGAGATATGCTAATTCGTCCCGGATACCTGAGACAGCGCGAGTAAACATTTGTTAAAACCTGAGAGAAAACCTTGGAACGAGGCTTACTGGTGCAGGCACTGTCGGGGGGATCAGTATCCGCTCTGAAATAATTATTCCGGCACGTACAAAGCACGGCAGCCTCAGAGCTTGTCCGGCTGTTGGGGGGACACGGAGCGCACAGACCTTCTCCCTGTTTCGACTTGAACGTCCCAGGACCGCAAGCTGGAAGGGAAACACACAGAAAAACAAAATTGAGCTGTGGGAATGGCGTGCAAGAGATGAAGAGTAGCAGCCTTGGACACAGTGAACCAACGTGCCATCTTGAATTTCACCAACAACAACTAAGGAGGACTTAAAGCGGAAAGACCACTGCAGGCCAGCTTTTGATTGTAACTTTGACCAACTTCAGCAGCCTTGGGCCCCACTAGAGGTGCAGACGTCAGCTCCCAGAATTCTCGGCCATGGCCAGGTTAGCTAGGAGATGTGGGAATTGAAGTCCATGCAGCCCAGAGATTGGGAAAGTTGGCTTAAACGTAATGAAAAGGAAGAAGTAACAGAAGAGGCCACTTCATTCAAATGGTCCATCTCCCTCAGAGATAAATTATCTCTGAGGGAGATGGACAGTTTATTTCTTTTTTTCTTTTAATTTTTCTTTTATACACCTAAACACATCAACAGAACACATAAGCACATTAACAAAAATAACCACATAACTTAAAAACAACATAGGAACAATAAGTTCCATCGTATATCATACAGCAGTTCCGAATCGGTTTCTTTGCAGTTAAGTGTTTTCCCTTCTATACATTTCTATCTTGCGTTCATAATCTCGTTATTCATTATCCATTTTTATACACATTTCTTTATTTATTTATACTTAGCTACTTATGATCAAGTATTGTTTACCTATATTGTGCTTTATATTTTTACTGTCATTTATTCTCTTACATGCAGTTATAGGTATACATTCACATAGTTATTCTTTTTCTTTGCCATTCTTATATTATTATTATTATTATTATTATTATTATTATTATTATTATTATTCCATTTAAAAGGATATAAGGTATAATTTGGAATGTATTGTTTACCATCCTTCACACCTGCTATGACACCACCTTATTTTCTCTTTCTTTTCTTTTCTCCCCCCTTCCTTCTCTACTTCCTTCCTTCCTCCTCCTCCCTCCCTCCCTTACTTCTCCCCTACTACTCCTTTGTGGCCTGCAAGTCAAAGCAAAAGAGGTATTGCTTTTGCCTGACTGCACATCAGAACAACTAGACACGAGAACAGTTTTTCCCCAAATGCCATCATTCTGTTAAACAAATAATTCCCTCGACACTGTCAAGCTATTCACTAAAGCTGCATTTATTATTATTACTATTATTACTACAGTTACTCTTACTTTTGTTCTGTTCTATTCTATTCTACTCTACTCTTATTCCTATTCTATTCTACTCTATCCTATCCTACCCTACCCTACCCTACTCTTATTCCTATTCTATTCTATTCTACTCTATTCTTTTTCCTATTCCTATTCTACTCTATTCTATTCTATTCTATTCTACTCTATTCCTATTCTATTCTATTCTATTCTATTCCTATTCCTATTCTATTCTATTCTATTCTATTCTATTCCTATTCTATTCTATTCTACTCTATTCTATCCTATTCCAACTCTACTCTACTCTACTCTATTCTAATTCCTATTCTATTCTATTCTATTCTATTCCTATTCTATTCTACTCTATTCCTATTCTATTCTATTCAACTCTATTCTTATTCCTATTCTATTCTATTCCAACTATACTCTACTCTACTCTATTCTAATTCCTATTCTACTCTACTCTTATTCCTCTTCTCTACTCTACTCTACTCTACTCTACTCTACTCTACTCTACTCTACTCTACTCTACTCTACTCTACTCTACTCTACTTCTTATTCTGTTCTGTTCTATTCTATCTGGGCTCCCTTCGTGATGGACCCAGCACAAAATGCCCCCCTTCCTGTCTCAGACTCAGGTTCTCCAAATGTTAAATGCAGACCAAAAAAGTGTTTACTCCAGAGTTTTGAGTCAAGAACAAACTAGACCAGCCTGGTAATTCTCTCTGCAGATCAGATGACCGATATCCCCAGAAGATGATCTCAGGCGAATGTCCCCCATGTTTTCCCCCCCTCCTACCGCACTGATTTAAAGGAAACACCTCCCTACATTCCACTCCTGGTTGCTATACCCCCAAGATTTATCTCTTGGCCAAGCTTAACTCCTTGGCAAGAACCTCAGAGAGGATTCGGCAGTAATTCAATAGTTTGAAGGCTTCCAATGCTCCTGAACATCTTGCAAGAACATTTTGACTTTTTGCAGAGGATGCTTGCATGCACGCATATATCCACAGAAATGTCTGTGGGCCCGGCTCCTGTCTGCTTGAATTTCTGTGATTTTTTTTTTAACCACTCCAGAATTCCCAGCAGAAATCAGAAGCCGCTTGCCTGGAATGGTTACTGGTGGTGCCCTGCCTTGCCCTCTTCAGTCCCCCCGAGGCTGGGCAAGAACAACTCTATTTTCAGCAGTCCGCTATCTGCATTGTTTCTGCTTCAAAATAAATGGAAGATGTGTTCAAGAAGTTAAGGGAAGAAAGAAAGAAAGAAAGAAAGAAAGAAAGAAAGAAAGAAAGAAAGAAAGAAAGAAAGAGGGAGGGAGGGAGGGAGGGAGGAAGCTGTGGTGGCACAGTGGTTAGAATGCAGTACTGCAGGCTACTTCTGCTGACTGCCAGCTGCCTGCAAATCAGCAGTTCGAATCTCACCAGGCTGAAGGTCGACTCAGCCTTCCATCCTTCTGAGGTGGGTAAAATGAGGACCCAGATTGTTAGGGGGCAAATATGCTGACTCTGTAAACTGCTTAGAAAGAGCTGTAATGCATAGTAAAGTGGTATATAAGTTTAAGCACTCTTGCTATTGCTATTGGGAAGAAAGGAAGGAAGGCAGGCAGGTGATCCCATAGATCAGGGCTGTCAAACTCACGGCCAGTGGGTTAGGGTTAGGGTTAGGGATGTGTCACACACTGGCCACGCCCATGCCTGATTTGGCGAAGGGGAAAAAATCACGATACGTCATGTAACACTGCAGGTTTGACACCTCTGCCGTAGATAAATGATGATGATAGATACTGTACATAGAGAAATGACAGGTGATAGAGGAAGAGAAAGAAAAAATAAAGAGGAGCTGAAAATGAATGGAAAAGAAAGGAGAGAGGAAGGAAGAGGAGAGAGGAAGAAGAGAAAGGAAGAGACGGGGACAAAGGAGAAGAAGGGAAAATAAGAAAGTGTTTAAAGACACCATCATACAGCTGCTAGAATAATTTCACCTTGCCAGCTTTGATCATTACAGAGTAGATAGTTTTCACCCACCAAAACTTCGAATGCAGGGTGACACTATGCTTACAGCGACACAATGAGCCTCAAATGATGGGAGGCCGAGTGGTTAATATAATGTCTAATTCTCCAAAACTAGTATGGCTTCCAATAACCAACCTACTCCAGATAAATAGCATTCCGATTGTGTTGGGGATACACTTCTCTCAACTTAGCAAAACCCCAAAAATGCAAAAGAGCCTGTTGGCTGAAACTGAAGCTGTTTGACTCCTTCCTTATGTAAATAACAACCCCAAGAACTCATCTATCAATCAGAAAGACAGGCAGAAAAGGGTTGACATCACAGTATCTCCTGCTGGGATTTTTTTTTTTTTTAATTTCTCAGCTTCAAATTCTGTTAACTTGGGATTTCCCGGAGTAAGCTTCGTAGGTCAATCAGGGTTTGAAGGTGCTGTCACCAGAGTCACCATATTCACTATGATTTCCAATTTTATGCAAGCCAGCAAGCTTACGATTAGCATTAACTTTGTAATAAGCCAGGACATCATGCCATAATAGAAAGTCTGTTTAATGTTCTAGTTCAGGGCCCGCGGCTCTGGAGCCGCATGTGGCTCTTTCATCCCTCTGCTGGGGCTCCCTGTCGCTCAAAACATGCGTCACAACCGCCAGCGTGCAACACCCACCGGCACCCGATTTATTGAGCTTTTCAACCCATCTGTGTTTTTCAGAGTTCAAAATGTTTTTGTTGCATGCAGAAATAAAAAAATGTTTTCTGTCTAGCAGTTCATTGATTATATAAATGCAGCACACTGTAGTTTATATATATATATATATATATATATATATATATATATATATATATATATATATATATATATATATATATATATATATATATATATATATATATATATATATATATAGCATAAAGGTAAAAAATGATATATGCAGAGTTATCTTCATTTTAGATGTCAGAAGGTTTTTTTGTGGCTCCCGGTGTTTTCTTTTTTTGTGGGAAACGGGTCCAAATGGATCTTTGAATGCTTAAGGTTGCCGACCCCTGTTCTAGTTGATTGCATGATTGAGTAGATCTCTTATCCATAGATTCCCACTTTGGGTAAAATATGAAAATCGTTATTGGAAAACATCTAGACGTGCTTTATTTTCAAGGAGTCAAAGAGACACCTTCATATTTCTGTTGGCTAATCACAAATGTAAGTTGTTGAATACCATCAGTCTACAACGCCCCCCCCCCCCAAAAAAAAAATTGTATAGAAGTTATGGTTGAGAAGAACATCATTAAACTAAAGCACTGGAGATCTTTGAATAAATCTGCGAGCAATGTTGATTTTCAGTAAGAAATATTGCATATCCTGCCCTCCCTCCCTCCCTAAATAATTACACGCTTTATAGGAAGATAAAGAGCCGTAAAAGAAAGATTTCTGATTAAGAAATGTTGCATAAATATTGATTCTGAATGGGACTGTCTCCCTTTCTAGCGTGCTTTTAGATTCTCTGAAGTTGAGAAACTTTTGCTCTTGTTTTTTGCTCACATATATCTTCCAACTCCTTCCAAAGTTCATGATAGTTAAATTCAGCTTTCAAAACTCACAGTGATTTAACTGCAGAACCTTGTAGATTTTTCTAGAAATGCATCTTGGGAGAAAAACACAATTCCCCAACCCAGTGGGAAATGTCTGGGTAGCTGTCTGAAGACGTCTCCGTGGTCATGTGGCCGGTATGACTCAACACCGAAGATGCGCGGAACGCTGTTACCTTCCCACCAAAGGTGGTTCCTATTTTTCCACTTGCATTTTTACATGCTTTCGAACTGCTAGGTTGGCAGAAGCTGGAACAAGTAATGGGAGCTCACTCCATTATGCGGCGCTAGGGTTTCGAACTACCCAACTGCCAACCTTTCTGAACGACAAGCTCAGCATTTTATCCACTGGGCCACCAAGAGCCACAAAGGTCCTAACCAGAAGCCCCCCGTTCAATTCTTGAGCTGACTGGAAGTCCTGTTCCCCCACCATAGAATCTCCTCCTAGCACGGCGTCCTTTTTCCTCTGCCAACCATAAGTCTGGTTCACCCACCATAGAGTCTCCTCCTAGCGCGCTGTCTTTTTTCCTTTTACCGACCAGCGACAGGGAGCCGCAGCAGAGGGATGAAAGAGCTGCATGTGGCTCCAGGGCCTCGGGTTGCCGAACCCTGTTTTAGGCTCATAGCGTCACCTCGAAGAGTGCAAAAATCTTTCAAACCTGAAACATCGCAAACTCTAACCCAGTTTCCAGGGCAAAAACAGAGTTGTTTCATTTTAAGATTAAAACATTTCTTGCACACTTAAAACAGCTTCTTTGGCTCAAAACAGGGTCTCACAAGTAAGGGACTTTAAACTCTAAATGAGATGTGAGGTGGGGGGGGGGAGAGGGGGAGGCAGTTCACCATCAAACATTTTTTGGTATCTCTGGCATCAGCTAATCAAAGGAACACACAATCATAGTATTCTTAGTCCAGATCTATAGGCTCATTACAAGATTATTGCAAATCCACTTCAATCAGGTTGATCGGAGAATCACTATAAATGTCAAAGTAAGGTACTGCCATAAAAAACTGGGAACTTCTATCTTTATAGACTGGTGTCCCAAGAGGATACAGGCACAGACAGCAGTTAAAAACCATAATGACTTCATAGGCATTGCTGTTCTTGTTAGTTGTGAAGTCTTGTCCAACCCATCGCGAACCCGTGGACAATGTTCCTCCAGGCCTTCCTGTCCTCTACCATCCTCTGGAGTCCATTTAAGCTCACGCCTACTGCTTTGGTGACTCCATCCATCCACCTCATTCTCTGTCGTCCCCTTCTTCTTTTGCCCTCAATCTTTCCCAGCATGAGACTCTTCTCCATTGTGTCCTTCCTTCTCATTAGGTGGCCAAAGTAGAGTTTCCTCTTCAGGATCTGGCCTTCTAAGGAGCAGCCAGGGTTGATCTCTTCTAGGACTAACCGATTTGACTGTGATATCATCTAAATCCATTGTGTTGTAATTGGAATAACAATAATAACAGAATAACAGTGTTGAAGGGACTTGGGAGGTCTTCTAGTCCAATCCCCTGCTCAAGTAGAAAACCATATACCATTCCAGATAAGGCTGTCCAATCTCTTCTTAGAAGTCTCCAGAGCACCCACAATTTCTGAAGACAAGCTGTTTCACTGGTTAAATGTTCTTCTCACTGCTAGGAAATTTCTCCTTAGTTCTAGGTTGCTTCTCTCCTTGATTAGTTTCCATCTATTGTTTTTTTTTTTTTTTTTTTGTCTTGCCTTCTGGTGCTTTGGAAAACAGGTTGAACTCCTCTTCTTTGTGGCAGACCCTGAGATATTGGAACCAGAGGTGGGTTCCTACCAGTTCGCACCCATTCGGTAGAACTGGTTCGTCAAATCTACCGAACCGGTTAGAAGAGGTTCCACCAGTGGACACGGAAAGCAGGCCACACCTACAGAAGAGGTTCCAAAAATTTTTGAAACCCACCACTGGCAAGGATCTTGTAACTTGACAGCTTTAAGACTTGCATGCTTCAATGCCAGAGTTTCTGAATAGCTACTTGGACCAACCTAAGTACTAATTCATAATTTCATATGCAATCACATGGGCGGCAAGCCACTCCCATTTGATCACATGGGTGGCAAGCCACTCCCACAAAGGAGGCCACACCCACAGAGTAGGTTCCAACAATTTTTGAAACCCACCACTGATTGGAACACTGCTATCATGTCCCTCCCATGTCTTTTTTTCATTAAACCCAATTCCTGCAACCGTTCTTTATATGCTTTAGCCTCCAGCCCTCTAATCATCTTTGTCGTTCTACTCTGCACCCTTTAGAGTCTCCACATGCTGTCCAGGGTCTACAGGCAGCCCTTGTTTAACCACCACATGTCCAGTGACCATTGAACATTACAATAGCATTGAATGAGTGATAGTTGCGGTGTCCCTCGGAGTTCTGGCCATGGCAGGGTCTCACAATCATCTGATTCTAATCTGCAACCCTCCTTGCTGACCAAGTCAATGAAATGGCAGGAAATCTAAATGGAAAGTCATAGTCACATAAGGTCCTCACTTAATGATCGATGTGGTCCTAGCTTAATGATCGCAACTGAGACTGGCGGAATGGCCGTTGCTAAGCAGTGCAGTCATGTGATACCATACTTCATGACTGCATCCCTTAACGATGGCAATTCTGGTCCCAATTGCTATTGTAACCTGAAGACTACCAACATCACCTGAAGTGTTAATATCACTCTGTAATGCCCTAGTGCAGTGTTTCTCAACCTTGGCAACTTGAAGATGTCTGGACTTCAACTCCCAGAATTCCCCAGCCAGCATTCGCTGGCTGGGGAATTCTGGGACTTGAAGTCCAGACATCTTCAAGTTGCCAAGGTTGAGAAACACTGCCCTAGTGCATCCAGTCTTGGTCTCCACGATGTAGAAAAGATGTGGAGACTCTAGAGAGAGTGCAGAGAAGAGCAATAAAGAGGATTGGGGGACTGGAGGCTAAAACATATGAAGAACGGTTGCAGGAACTGGGTATGTCTAGTTTAATGAAAAGAAGGACCCGGGGTGACATACAGTGTTGAAATATTTGAGGGGCTGCCACAAAGAAGAGGGGAATCAAGCTGCTCTCCAAAGCACCTGAAGTCAGGAAGAAGAAGCAGTGGGTGGAAAATAATCAAGGAGAGAAGCAACTTAGAATTAATTTGCTGACAGAACAATTAATCAGTGGAACAGCTTGCTTCCAGAAGTTGTGAATGCTCCAATACGGGAAGATTTTAAGAAGATGTTGGATAACCATTTGTCTGAAGTGGTGTAGGGTTTCCTGCCTAAGCAGGGGGTTGGACTAGAAGACCTCCAAGGTCCTTTCCAACTCTGTTATTTGGTTATTCTCCTTTGCATGCTAGCATCACAACACATGTATTGCCACTTGCTTTCCTGCTGCTTCTGTTAAAAAGCCAGCTGCTGGATCAAACTTCTTCCAGATATGAAGCCCTCCCGGATTCTGAGTATATTTAGACATTATTTGGTTCTGACCTTGAAAAGAGAAACTTCTAGCTCAGGGCTGGATCTGACTTGGGCAAGAAGTCTTGTTGACTTTATGACGTCTGCTCACATGACAGGTTCTTTTGCCAAAGAATTCTGCTTCCTCCTCCATGTCTTGATGGCTTCCTAGATTGCTTACAGTCTAAAATTACAGCACTAATTAACTTATGAGATTCACTGCCAACATGAGGCAATTATGAGCACTTGTCTGCTCTGTTTTTTTCTTCTTCAAATGTTACACACATTCCTGGAGACAAATCCTTATTTAACCATATGAGAGACAGAGGTTCCATCTTCTGGCTTTCTGAGCACCACAACCAAAATGGAAATGGGTCCCACCACAGTATCCAAACTCTTATCTTTCCTAGCAACATCTAGTTTATCCCCACCACAGATGCAAACCTGGTCTGATCCGATTCAAGAAATCTAACACTGATCTTTGATGGCCAGGCATTTGGGTGACTCCACGTTTCATGGGGTATAAACTATGGTGTAGTGATAAATATGTGATACGTGGCTTGATACATGATAGTGGTGTTCCAATATCTAAGGGAATGCCACAAAGAAGAGGGGATCAACATCTTCTCCAAAGCGTCTGAAAGAAGAACAAGAAGCCAACCAATGGATGAAAACTCACCAAGGAGAGAAGCAACCTAGAACTAAGGAGAAATTTCCTGACATTGAGAACAATCAGTCAGTGGAATGACTTGCCTCCAGAAGTTGTGGGTGCTCCACCACCGAAGCTTTTTAAGAAGAGACTGGACAGCAACGTGTCTGGAATGGTATAGAATGTCCTGCTTGAGCAGGGTGTTGGACTAGAAGGCCTCCAAGGTCCTTTCCAACTCTTGTTATTCTAAAGTTACTGGATTATAAGTGAGAAGGACAAAGTCAAGGGTTCATCCCAAGCCATGGAAGTTCACTAGTTCCTCTTGCAGGAGCTGAAAGATACATGTGTGATGGTGAAGATGATGGACTAGGATAGGAAAGATGGTGGGTCTACTCTGCCATGGTTAGCCATGGTTAGCCATGGTAGTTGGTTGAATCAATCTGAGCCAGTCAACGCTCTCTCACCACCACAACAGAGTTGAAGATACTTGGAGGTAACATGGAGTCTTCAAGACCAATAACCCTCAATTGACATGTCCTCTAATTCATAAATCCAATTCTACCACTAGCACAGATGATGTTACCTAGTTTGGATAATAAACAATTTGGGGATTTATTAACCCTGAATATAGTCCCCATTCGGTGATCAGTCCTCAGTACACTATTTCTGACCTCATATACAATCAATCAGAATAGATATACTACCGGGGAAATACAATAAAAGAATTATACATTTAATGTTACACATAATAACAGCAGCTAGAATTATGTATGCACAAAAGGGGAAAAAAACGGAAGTACACCTACAGATGAAATGGTAATAAAGAAAATATTAGAGTGTGCCAAAATGGACAGGTTAGCGATGGAACTTAAAGATAAAGGAGAACATTACTCAATATGGGACATTGTATAAATGGCTAGATAATAGAGGCAGAGGTTAGAAAATTAACAATGAAAGAAGATTAACAAATTAGAAATAAATACAGGTATAGAGATATACATAAGAATATACATTGTTAGCAATAGTATTGTCGGGCTATACGCGATGATCGATTAAAATGTATAGAGTGGTAAAAGTATAGAGTGTTATGGCACAACTATGGAAATCCTTCCATATGGAGTCCTTCGGGATTGGGCGGCATATAAACTTTGATAATAAATTTTGATAATAAATAATGGATATAACTATGTCATACAATATTAGGCATTTAAAAGAGACTATACTATATGATTAAAAGAATAACAGTTACAATTAGGGTGTATAACACCATGTATATATTTAAAAAGACTCAATACAACTACTATACCACTGTTGCGAAATTGAAATTGTGATGTAGAATAAAGGAAAATGTACAACAAACAACAACAACAACAATAATAATAAAGAATAGAGCCAGTCAATTCTCTCACACTGCAAGAGCACTGTTGTAGAGATTATGGCTGTGATAGCGATGTGCGCACCTCCTGCCGGCCAGCTGGTTTTCAGGTTGTTGCTGCACATAGTCGGGGTCACTCGCGCAGCAAGGGGTGGTGTGTATTGTGTGGGGTCATGTGCATGCATGTACGGGGATGGGACACCTGCGGGGGTCATGCACGCATGCACGGGGATTGTGGGGCGTATGCAAAATGGGTGCATGTGCAGGGGGAGGGGTGCATGAATGGGAGGTGCACACACATTGCATTTGGGGGGTTTGGGCACGTCCTTTGGGCACTCAGTCCGGAAAAGGTTAGCCATCACGGGGTTACGGTGTAGGGCCGAAACCTGGGAAACCGAGATTTGAGGCCACCTTCAGCCATAGAAGCTCCCTGGGTAACTCTGGGTCAGTTCCCGTCTCGTGACCCATCTTACTTCACAGGATTGCAACTGCCCTGGATTGCTGGAGGCAAAACAGGATACATATCTAATGATTAAGCTGACTCTGAACACGGGCGCTGATATGTTCCTAAAGACATTGTCGGAGACTAGGGTGTTGCAATCCAATTTTATCAGAGGGCACCAGATTGGGGGAGAGACATACAAACCCACACTTGTCCTAATCTCGTTCTATAATAAACTCATAATAATGATGACGTTGCACAAATTAATAACCACACCCTCCCTCAAGCGCCTTCATTAGCCTAATAGCTTTGGCCCAGTTTATGGGATGCGTTTTGGCTTTATCGTTCAGGGCCAGAAGCTCCAACATTATTCAAGTCCCACCCCTCTTGGTTCCCAAATGGACTATTCTCGGTTATCCCCTGAATTGGGCTGGTCTAAAAGACTCTGGAAGCCTTTATCATTATTTTGGAGCCATCGTTTGGTAAGAGGAAGCTGAGGACGAGAGCAAGGAAGTATGTCAAAGCAGCAATCTCGGAAGAAGGAATAAAGTTGTTCCACCACCCCAACAGAAACTGGTTTTGATATCTCTGGCAACACCCATAAGATACCTAGCACAAACTGTCTCCTTCTCTTTTCTTTTCTCCTTCCTCTTTCTTTCTTTCTTTCTTTCTTTCTTTCTTTCTTCCTTCCTTCCTTCCTTCCCTCCCCCTCTCTCTTCTCTATCTCCAATTTCCTTCCTTCCTTCCTTCCTTCCTTCCTTCCTTCCTTCCTTCCTTCCTTCCTTCCTTCCTTCCTCCTCCTATCTACCTACTTACCTACCTGGAAGGGTGAGGTGTTCAAAAATTGTGCTGATTGCATTTATAACATGGAATACCTCTGCATTCCTACCATAAAGATAAAGGTTCCCCTTGCATATACTTGCTAGTTGTTCCTGACTCTAGAGGGTGGTGCTCATCTCTGTTCTAAAGCCAAAGAGCCAGCACTGTCTGAAAATGTTACTTTGGTCATGTGGCCGGCATGACTAAATGCTGAAGGCGCATGGAACGCTGTTACCTTCCCACCAAAGATGGTCTCTATTTTTTTACTTGTATACATGCCTTTGAACTACAAGGTTGACAGAAGCTAAGACAAACAACAGGAGCTCACTCCGTTACGCGGTACTAGGGATTCGAACTGTCGAACTGCCGACCTTTCTGATCGACAAACCCAGTGTCTTAGCCACTGAGCCACTGTGTCCCTCTGTATGTCCCATACAGTAGGAGCTGCCCAATACAGAGGCAGCCTCTCTAGGCAGTATCAACTTTGTGGACACTTGCTGCTCATAATAGGTGGAAAACCTGAGAAGTTTTAAGTGCATAAATCATACAACTCATATCTGGCTTCCTCACAGCGATGTTTGCCATTTATGTGAAGTGGGTTCCACCGTCTTTCCCTTTCTCTCTTAAAGCTGAGTTCGTGGAATTTGTTGAACCTTGTTTCTGAATTAACTTGTTTTCTGGCTTTGCCCAAGACATGAAGCTAAAACAAATCATCATCATCGCCACAACTATTCCAAAATTTGAGTGAATCGAGCTTAACATATCATCTTAATGCGGTTGCTAGCACCTAACAAACCTAGTTGAAATCTGATATATAAACACAACCACACTCTGGGTTTATCATTCATATTGCCTTGTGATATAGGCCAGTGTCATCCATATTGAGGAAGTCTGCCTACCTAACTATCATCTATCATGTCTTCCTATCTATCATCTGTCTATGTCTATATGTCCATCCATCCATCCACCCACCTTTCCATCTCCATCCATCCATCCATCCATCCATCCATCCATCCATCCATTCATCCATCCATCCATCCATCCATCCATCCATCCATCCATCCATCCATCCATCTATCTATCTATCTATCATTTATCATCTATCTATCTATCTATCATCTTCCTAGCATTTCTTTTATTCTTAGTATTTCCCCACCAATGCAGGGTTCGCTTTTTTCAAACCATTGTTTGAGACAGAAATTAACAGATTCAAAAAAAAAAAAAAAAACCCCACACATAGGGACTTTCATGTTTGTGTATATGTGTGCAAGATGAAAGCTGGAAGACAAAAGAAAAAGGAAAACTAGACTGTTTTTATGCTTTAAAAGGGGGGAAGGTACTTTTCAATGCTTTGTACCACGTACAAAGGAGGAAGAAAAAAAAATCAATAGGAACCGGGTCGATAGAGAATTAAGGGACCGGCCAATGTGGCTTCTGCACCCAACCTAAACACCACTGAAAAAATAGAAGTTAAGTGGCGATATTAAACAAATAATGGTTCCTCATTCATTCACTAAATGGGAGCATCACAGAGAAACCCAGCAGGTTGCTGAAGGCACGCTCACAAACTGCCTTGGTTGAAAGGTAAAGGTTCCCCTCGCACATATTTATTTATTTCGCACATTCAAGGTCGACTCAGCCTTCCATCCTTCCGAGGTGGGTGAAATGAGGACCCAGACTGTGGGGGCAAGTTGCTGACTCAATTTGCTAAAAAATCTGTAAACCGCTTAGAGAGGGCTGAAAGCCCTATGAAGCGGTATATAAGTCAAATAAATAAAAAAAATAAAAAAAAATAAATAAATATGTGCTAGTCGTTCCTGACTCTAGAGGTGTGTGTGATCATCTCTGTTTCAAAGCCGAAGAGCCAGCACTGTCCGAAGACGTCTCCGTGATCATGTGGTCGGCATGACTAAACGGTGAAGGCTCACGGAACGCTGATACCTTCCCACTAAAGGTGGTTCCTATTTTTCTACTTGCATTTTTACATGCTTTCAAACTGCTAGGTTGGCAGAAGCTGGGACAAGTCACAGGAGCTCCCTCCGTTATGCAGTGCTAGGGATTCGAACCACTGAACTGCTGACCTTTCTGATCGACAAGCTCAGTTTCTTAGCCACCGCGTCCCATATGTCATATAATATATGCGGGTATATACATAATTTTTGTATTTATTTATTTATTTAGTCACGTTTAAGCAGTGTATATTGGAGGAGGTGACCCTTGGAGGGCTGTATGCAACGAAATTTCATTTTAATGTATGCCGATCAGGGTACGTTGAAAGTGACAAACAAAGTTATTCCAAGTCTAAAGTCCAGATTTCCAAAACCAGAACGACAAATCTGGAGCAAGTTCAGAAGAAGGTTCTCAAGATTGTGAAGTATTTGGAAAAAGCCAGTGGTATGAGGAACGGTGAAAAGATTTGGGTGTGTTTTTTAGCCTTCAGAAGAGAATCTCAAGCTTCAAATATGTGACGGGTGATACCCAGCAAAGGGAGTGGACTTTTTCTTTTTCAGTTGTCCAAGAGAAGTGAACCAGAACAAGGGAGTTAAATTTGCAGGTAGCCCTTGATTTACAACCATAATTGAGCCCCAAATTCCTGTTGCTCAGCGAGATGTTTGTTAAGTGAGTTTTGTCCCATTTTATGATCTTTCTCACTGCAATTGTTAAACAAATCACTGCAATGGATACGTTACACAGTTGTTTTTAAATGAATTTGGCTTCCACATTGACTTTGCTCATCAGAACTTCGCAAAAGCGGAACATGTGACCCCAGGACACAAATACACGCCAGTTGCCAAGCCTCCAAATTTTGATCACATATCCATGGAGATGCTGCAACGGTCGTAAGTATGAAAACTGGTCCTAAGTCACTTTTTTCAGGGCCCCTCTAACTTCAAGTGGTCACAAAACGAATGTAAAAAAAAATATCCCTGAATAACCGGTAGCGAGCCTATAATCTTCTCGGCTGTCCTCACCACTCTCTGTAGGGGCTTTCTATCTGAAACACTGCAGTCACCAAACTTATGGTCTGACCTAACTAAGCGTAGTACATAAAATTATCCATTACAATGTCCTACCTGTCACTGACTGCTTCAGCTTCAACCACAACTACACACGAGCTCACAATAGATACCCCCAAAACTTTAGCCTTAGACTGTCTACTGTTGACTTCCCCCTATTCCTAAGAGGTCTTTAAGGGTCCTGCATAAGCGCACCAGCGTGTCTACCGTCCCTGTCCTGATATTCCCTTGTATTCGTATCCATTTCATGTATTCCTAATCATGTTTATACTTATAGCTGTTATCTAATACATGCTTGGCGAAATAAATAAATAAAATAAAATCTAATTAAAACTGCACAACCCTCAAAAAGTCCTGACTCCTCATCACAGCTGGGGAGAGTGTACCATGAAGCTAATTTTAGCTGGCTCGGAAGCTTTCCTGAGCTTTGGTCAAGGCAAGACTGCAGGAAATGTTGCTTTGCAAGGCTGGGATGTTTTCTCAAAATGCACCTGGGGCTAAGATCAGGCCCACTGCAGGTTCCCTAAGCTCATCGTTTGGAGGGCTTCTTTGGGCAACTTCCATCTGCTGTCCCACCCGCTCAACGTGAAATAAGTCAAGCTGCAGAACCGGGGAGGGAAAGAACGACGGGAGAATGTTTTGGACAATTAAACCCACTGCAGACAATACATCAAATTAAACCCACTGCAGCTTCGCGCTAATGACACAAAACCACTCGCTCTCAGCGGCACCTGGACTAACTGCTGTGGATTTAGGGAACCAGCCAGGTGAAGTCTCTGTAGGGCTTGGTACAAAGCTGCAAGGACACAGGTGCCTGCAGGAAAGGGGAGGTCAAAATCTATAAACGTTTACAGATGTTTTATTGGTTTATTTTATTAATCGAATTTAGAAAGCTGCCCACCTCACCAGTTCTGGCAAAGAAGATGACCTTGGTGGAGATAGGCAGGCAAAAAGAAGGCAAAGCATTTTTTTTAAAGTCCAGAACCGTGAAATGGGACAGCACCAAGAAATAAAAGGCCTCTAGAAGGGTTTGGAAAAATAAAATATTCTGCAGGGAGAAGGCAGGACCCCCCCCCCCCAAAAACAACAACAACACACTGTTGCCAAGAAAGCTACTAGAAGGTGGATGTAGATTCTGTACTCAAATCTGGCCTAGACTTGATCTAGTGGTTTGGTCTAGTCTAGTGGTTAAGGCACCAGCCTAGAAACCAGGAGACTGAGAGTTCTAGTCTTGCATTAGGCATGAAAGCCAGCTGTGTGACTTTGAGCCAATCACCAGGACGCTATGAATTCTAGTTTTACTTTAGGCATAAAAGCCAGCTAGATGACTTTGGGCCAATCATCAGGAGACTGTGAATTCTAGTTCTACCTTAAGCATGAAAACTGCCTGTGTGACTTTGGGCCAATCCGCAGGAGAGTGAGAGTTCTAGTCTTAGGCATGAAAGCCAGCTGGGTGACTTTGAGCCAATCACCAGGAGACTGTGAATTCTAGTTTTACCTTAGGCATAAAATCCAGCTAGATGACTTTGGGCCAATCATCAGGAGACTGTGAATTCTAGTTCTACCTTAGGCGTGAAAACTGCCTGTGTGACTTTGGGCCAATCCGCAGGAGAGTGAGAGTTCTAGTCTTAGGCATGAAAGCCAGCTGGGTGACTTTGAGCCAATCACCAGGACGCTATGAATTCTAGTTTTACTTTAGGCATAAAAGCCAGCTAGATGACTTTGGGCCAATCATCAGGAGACTGTGAATTCTAGTTCTACCTTAAGCATGAAAACTGCCTGTGTGACTTTGGGCCAATCCGCAGGAGAGTGAGAGTTCTAGTCTTAGGCATGAAAGCCAGCTGGGTGACTTTGAGCCAATCACCAGGAGACTGTGAATTCTAGTTTTACCTTAGGCATAAAATCCAGCTAGATGACTTTGGGCCAATCATCAGGAGACTGTGAATTCTAGTTCTACCTTAGGCGTGAAAACTGCCTGTGTGACTTTGGGCCAATCCGCAGGAGAGTGAGAGTTCTAGTCTTAGGCATGAAAGCCAGCTGGGTGACTTTGAGCCAATCACCAGGACGCTATGAATTCTAGTTTTACTTTAGGCATAAAAGCCAGCTAGATGACTTTGGGCCAATCATCAGGAGACTGTGAATTCTAGTTCTACCTTAAGCATGAAAACTGCCTGTGTGACTTTGGGCCAATCCGCAGGAGAGTGAGAGTTCTAGTCTTAGGCATGAAAGCCAGCTGGGTGACTTTGGGCCATTTTTTTTCTATCTCTCTCTTTGCCCAACCTATCTTACAGGATTGTTGCTGTGAAGAAAACAGGAGGAGAAAATGTTCACCATTTTAACTGTTTATAAAAATGATAAAAGGTGGGATATATAAAGTAAACAAAAATAAAAGATTTTACTTTAATGAAGTACCACTTTATTACTCTTGGTTTATTTCCCAGTCATGGTTAGGGTGGGAGTGGGGTTCTCCAGCCCTTTTCTACCTCTGGTCTCTTTAAGTTTGAAACAGAGCTAGAGAAAAATAAAAGACCACAGAGGTGGGGAAGACGCTTAAGGAATGCAGCGAGGAGACGAAACATTTACAGAACAAAGCCCTGTCTTCATTTTGATCTTTCTTTGTGATTCATTGAATCCCCGATAAAAGCCAGACTAAAATTGTGCTTGGGCCACCTCTTCTTTCTGCATCTTACGAGGGTTTGGTAACTGTCAGCACGCAGGTAGAAACCTGCAGGCCATGTTCACACAACATGCTTAACCCAGGCGACTAAGCTGTTAATCTCGGTGGGTGTATTGTGGCTTCCCCACAATCTGTTTAGCTTATGCTTTAATGGATCAGGAGAGAAAATGGTTTAACTTAGTCACTGAATAAAACTTGTTGTCTGAAAAAAAAAAGCCTAGAGGCATTGTTAGAGACCCCGTGCATTCACTTCACCAGCGTTTGGTTTCACATTTTGTTACCACCGGTGCGCTGTAGGCACACCCGCTCGCTTCACAGGTGTTTACATCCCTTGCATGCATGTGCCTAGTCTTCCACGCATGCATTTTGCTCACATGCGTGCCTTCCGCACATGCGCCTGGCCTCAAAAATGTGCCTAAATGGGCCCACCTGCAATTTCAGTTACTGGTTCGGGTAAACTGGTTTGAACTGGCTGAATTCCACCTCTGCTCTTCATGGTCTGTTTTTGTTCCTCCGCAATAGGAGGAGGTTTCAAAGTATTTCTAGCAGGACTACCAGATTCTGCAAAAGCTTTGTTTCCTATGCTCTCCGTCTGTAAACTCGCAAGATTTGTTTTTCTCACCATGTACATATCTACATTCGAACTACACTGTGTTGTTTCTCCGATGATATAATACAGTGTTTCTCAACCTTAGCAACTTGAAGATGTCCAGACTTCAACTCCCAGAATTCCCCAGCCAGCGAATGCTGGCTGGAGAATTCTGGGAGTTGAAGTCCAGACATCTTAAAGTTGCCAAGGTTGAGAAACACTGATATAATATATGTGGGTATGTGAGTATATGCATAATTTTTCTTTTGGATCATGTTTATGTAGTGTATATTGGCAGTGGTGATTCTTGGAGAGCTGTATGCAACAAAATTTAATTTTAATGTATTAGTGTACATTCAAAGTGACAAATAAAGTTATTCTAAGTCTAAAGTCTAGAATTCCAAAACCAGAACGACAAATCTGGAGCAAGTTCAGAAGAAGGCTCTCAAGATTGTGAAGGATCTGGAAAAAGCCAGAGTTATCCTAAAATTAAGCCTGTCAAAGCTGGAGAGCAAAAGGGAACTATTATAAAATCTGGGTGGAATAATATTCTGAGAGCCAGTTTGATGTTGGGGTGAAGATGCTGGATAAAACCAGGGGATTCTAGTCCTCAAGCACCAAAGCTGGCTAGAGCCAATCACCAGGAGACTGTGAATTCTAGTCCCGCCTTAGGCATGTAAATCATCCGTGTGACTTTGGGCCAATCACCATGAGACCTATGAATTCTAGTCCCGCCTTAGGCATGTAAATCATCCGTGTGACTTTGAGCCAATCACCATGAGACCTATGGATTCTAGTCCCGCCTTAGGCATGTAAATCATCCGTATGACTTTGAGCCAATCAGCATGAGACCTATGGATTCTAGTCCCGCCTTAGGCATGTAAATCATCCGTGTGACCTTGGGCCAATCACCATGAGACCTATGAATTCTAGTCCCGCCTTAGGCATGTAAATCATCCGTGTGACTTTGGGCCAATCACCATGAGACCTATGGATTCTAGTCCCGCCTTAGGCATGAAAATCATCCGTGTAACTTTGGGCCAATCACCATGAGACCTATGAATTCTAGTCCCGCCTTAGGCATGTAAATCATCCGTGTGACTTTGGGCCAATCACCATGAGACCTATGGATTCTAGTCCCGCCTTAGGCATGTAAATCATCCGTGTGACCTTGGGCCAATCATCATGAGACCTATGGATTCTAGTCCCGCCTTAGGCATGTAAATCATCCGTGTGACTTTGGGCCAATCACCATGAGACCTATGAATTCTAGTCCCGCCTTAGGCATGTAAATCATCCGTGTGATTTTGGGCCAATCATCATGAGACCTATGGATTCTAGTCCCGTTTTAGGCATGTAAATCATCTGTGTGACCTTGGGCCAATCACCATGAAACCTATGAATTCTAGTCCCGCCTTAGGCATGTAAATCATCCGTGTGACTTTGGGCCAATCACCATGAGATCTATGAATTCTAGTCCCGCCTTAGGCATGTAAATCATCCGTGTGACTTTGGGCCAATCACCATGAGACCTATGAAGTCTAGTCCTGCCTTAGGCATGTAAATCATCCATATGGCTTTGGGCCAATCATCATGAGATCTATGAATTCTAGTCCCGCCTTAGGCGAGAAATGTGAGTTCTAATCCCACTTTAGGCATGAAAGCCAGTTACGATGACTTTGGGCCCATCCCTCCCTCTAGCCCTCTCCACCTCACAGGGTTGTTGTTGTGAGGAAAATAAGTGGCAGGAAGATCAGGGTACAGTATTTCATGTGTGCAATAGAAGGAGAGGATATAAATCGTATTTTTAAAATAAGTTAAAGTCAAATAGGCCAACCGGGGATTAGCAGACAGAGTTAAGCCAAATAACGATGAATACTGAGCACGTACCCAAAATAGGCATTTTATTCCCACAGTCTAAGTTATTAAAAAATAAATCAATTGGTAAAACGCTTCCCTGAGCGCTAAGCTGAGATCAGCCGCGCGGCCACTCAGCTGGATCTCTTTAAGATCTACTTTCCCGGACGTCGGCTCCTTCCGATCAATTCTGCCACATCCCTAATGTGGAGAGCGTTTAATCCCTCCACCCACACCTCAGCCACGTGGCAGCAGTATGCACAGAAAAGATGGAGGGTTGGCTCTCTCCCTCTTGCCAGGCGGACAAAGGAGAGACGCATCGGCCGCCTAGGAAGGGAAATCGAGAGCCTTTTGAGAGGTGGTCCCACCGAGGCGAGGGGGTTTCAGCTGAACCCTGCGCCACAGGGCAGCAGGGAAGTTGAGCAGAAGCGGGATATCGATGAGAAACGGTTCAGGAAAGGGAATAAATAAAAGGAGGGATATATGTAGGAGATCCACGCCACAACTTTTGGTGGTTAAACTGGGCTTGCTTTTTATGCAATGTCTCAGACAGTGCCAGGGTTTGGCCCGGCCCAGCTTTGCTGAAGCTGGGGAACATAGACAGAAACTCCAGAACATGATGGTCAAAGAGAAAACCTGGCTTTTACTGAATCAAAACCTCACCCAGATGAATAAGAAGCCTCTGTCTGTCTGTCTGCCCCTCTCTCTCTCACACACACAGACACACACTGAGAGACAGACAGACAGACAGAGAAAGAGAGACAGAGAGAGACAGAGAAAGAAAGAGAGAGAAAGAAAGAGACAGAGAAAAAGAGACAGAGAGAGAGAGAGAGAGAGAGAGAGAAAGAGAGAGATAGAGAGAAAGAGAGAGACAGACAGAGAGAAAGGGACAGACAGACAGAGAGACAGAGAGACAGAGAGACAGAGAGAAAGAGAGAGAAAGAGAGACAGAAAGAGAGATAGAGAGAAAGAGAGAGATAGAAAGAGAGAGACAAACAGAGAGAGACAGACAGAGAAAGAGAGAGAGAGACAGAGAAAGAAAGAGAGATAGAAAGAGACAGACAGAGACAGAGAGAGATAGAAAGAGACAGAGAGAGACAGACAGAGAGAGATAGAGAGAGAGAGAGACAGACAGAGAGACAGAGAGTCATATCCATGTGCACATAAAGAGAGAGAAAAAATTTATCCATCCTGAATCAATTCAATCCTCAAAACATACATAGAAGTAACTCATGCATTTTGTCCCTGCAAAGGGAGATCCAAAGAGCTTTGCCAATGGTCCTGAAATGCAAGTTGGATTAAATATTGGGGTCTTCCCACCAAAGAAAGCCAGACCAATGAAGAGCCCCCCCCCCCACGCCCGCAAGGGTCTATCCCAGCCTTGGGGTAAAGAGCACCAGGTTTCCATGTAAGAAGAAATAGTTTCTATTTTACTGAATCCTTCATGTATGTTAGAATAGAATAAGATAGGATAGAATAGACTAGAACAGAATGGAATGGAGTGGAACAGAATAGAATTCTGCATTGGCTAAGTGTGGTTGAAGACACAAGGAATTTGTATTTGGTCTCAGTGTATGTAAGGAGAATAAAATATATTCATCAAGCATTAAAAGATACAACATTTAGTGATAGTTCACTCACTGTAGGAGGAAAGAAAGAAAGAAGGAAGGAAGGAAGGAAGGAAAGAAGAAGAAAAAAAGAAAGAAAGAAAGAAAGAAGGAAGGAAAGAGGAAGTAAGGAAGGGTGAGTAAGAAAGAAGTAAGGAAAAAAGGACGAGAAAAAGAGAAGGCAAGAGAATGAAAAAAGGAAAATAGAAAGAAAGGATGGAAGGAAGCAAGGAGGGAAGGAAGCAAGGAGGGAGGGATGAAAGGAAGGGACAAAAAGAAAGAGAAAGAGAGAGAGAGAGAGAGAGAGAGAAAGAAAGAAAGAAAGAAAGAAAGAAAGAAAGAAAGAAAGAAAGAAAGAAAGAAAGAAAGAAAAAGAAACTAACTCCAGGAGATATATTAAACCCATCACTTCCTTTTGTCCATCAACCCTGCAATTTTCTCCAGTAAAAGGCAGTAATCAGGTTTGGCTGGCAAAGACTGTTTTTTTCCTAACTTAAAGTCCTGGATCTCATCCCCCTTTCATAAATGCTTGCAGATGGTGCCGAGCAACACCACCGGTGCCTGCATAATGGGTGGGGTGGGGGCTGGGGAGAGGCTCCAGCCTCTGTCTTTCCCTCCTTCCCCCCCATCTCATCCCTTTGGCTGATAAGTCTTAAGGCAGATCCCTAAACTTGGCTCCTGGATCTGGGTGGGTCTTTAAAGTAAATAGTAAGAAAAGATAAAGAAGAGCTGGAGAGACAAAATAGGGGAAAACTGGAGAACTGAATTAAGTTTGGGAAATTAGTGACCCCAGGGAGTCAACTGTGGTCCTTACTTTTGATAAAACTCAAATAACAAATAAACTTTACTGGAGACTAAATCAAATTAAAATATAGTATTTGGAGCAAAGTGTCTCTGGAGATTCTCAGTCATGCAGGTCATGGTTGTCCCAAAGGTATTTTTTCGAGTGGCAACTGGACTTTTTGGTTTTTCTTTGAAGACGTCTCGCTTCTCATCCAAGAAGCTTCTTCAGAGCTGAAGAAGCTTCTTGGATAAGAAGCGAAACCTCTTCAAAAAAACCCCAGAAAGCAATAGCAATAGCACTAGACTTATATACCGCTTCATAGGGCTTTCAGCCCCCTCTAAGCGGTTTACAGAGTCAGCATATTGCCCCCAACAATCTGGGTCCTCATTTTACCCACCTCGGAAGGATGGAAGGCTGAGTCAACCCTGAGCCGGTGAGATTTGAACCGCTGACCTGCTGATCTAGCAGTAGCCTGCAGTGCTGCATTTAACCACTGCGCCACCTTGGTCCAGTTGCCACTTGAAAAAAACATCTTTGGGGACAGAATTTGGAGCAGTTACAACCCTTGAAACATCCCCATGATCATGTGAGCCAAATTCAGTTGCCTGGCAACTGGTTCATACTTACGACCCAAGATCGTGGAATCCCCTTTTTGCGACCTTCTGACAAGCAAAACCAGCGGGGAAGCCAGATTTACTTAACAAATGGGTTACTAACTTATCAACGGGAGTGATTCGCTTAACAACTGAGGTAAGAAAGGTCATAAAATGGGGCAAAACTCACGTAACAGATGTCTCACTGAGCCAGAGAAATTTTTGAGCTCGGTTGTGGTCGTAAGCCGAGGACTACCTGTACCTAGCCCCCCAAATCTCGTTTTTGGCAGAAGTAGAGCCAGGAAAAGCTTTGCGGCACCCCTCGCTCGAATGTGGTTTTGTGTGGACAAGCTTCCCCTCCCTTCCCCTCCCCTTCTTTGGCACAGCTCAAGGAAATGATTGCAGGCTTGAGGCATCACCCAAGCGCGGCGAACTCATTTTCGAACCGGCCAATTTCAAACCCTGGTTATTGAAAGTGTCTTGTTTGAAGCTAACCAGAAAATTAAACACCATTCGGAGCTCAACTAATGAAAGAAAACGTGAAAATCTGGAATCAGCTGCCTTGGCGACGCTTAAAAATGTGCAAGAATCCAGCGGGAGAAAAAGCTTTCCATTCTGGCAAGCCGAACTTCGGGCTAACCTCTGAATGTGGCCTGTATCTTTCTAAGATTTGAGGCCACGTAGAACTTTTTAAAAGGGGGAGAATAAGATTCCAAAAAAGGGAAATGTGGCTCAGTGACTAAGATGCCGAGCTTGTCGATCAGAAAGGTCGGCAGTTTGGCGGTTCGAATTCCTAGCGCTGCCAAACGGAGTGAGCTCCCGTTACTTGTCCCAACTTCTGCCAGCCTAGCAGTTCGAAAGCATATAAAAATGCAAGTAGAAAAAATAGGGACCACCTTTGGTGGGAAGGTAACAGCGTTCCGTGAGCCTTCGGCGTTTAGTCATGCCGGCCACTTGACCACGGAGACGTCTTCAGACACCGCTGGCTCTTTAGCTTTGAAACGGAGATGAGCACCGCCCCCTAGAGTCGGGAATGACTAGCACATATGTGCTAGGGGGAACCTTTACCTTTTAAGATTGCAAACTCCAAAACCTTAAAAAAAAACACCATTCCATCCCAAAGAAAGCAAACAGACGGGCGCATTCAAAAAGAACGAAAGAAACCAAATATTTTCAAAAGAAAGCAACTGTAAGGCCATCCTCTGTTCACCAACGATGCGGCAAGTTCTGGCTGTGAGACTTCTGATGGGCCAACTAACCAGTTTTGAAACAGTCGTGGAGAGTTTCAAGCTGAGAAATTCACGCACCGGTTTTGGAGGGAAGGATGCATCAGACCAGATCAAGCCACCATTAATGAATAATCAAGACAAAAACCCGGATAATGGAATAATATTTGTGCCTAGCGGGTTAGGTCACCAAGGTCAAACGTTTTCACTCCAGCAGAGCCGGGCTTAAAAGCTTTTGCACCGTTTCCTAAAAAGTCAACAAACCAGGATTCAGATGGATGAGTGCAGATAAGGCATTCCGAACGGCAATCAATCACTCCAGTGCAAACACGCGCCATGCAAGGCGCACATCTAATAGCTCTTAGTCAATATAGTCTATTTAAACGAGGGTTTTGTGGGTGGGAGGGGGGAACCCAGCCCCATTTCCATCTGTTCATCCACAGGGCTCTTTTTAAAAAAATAAAATGAAATCATGTAGAAAGAAAGGAAGCCGCTCAAAGTCTCCCGGGGTACAAAATCACGAGCTTCCATAGAGATATAACTGCTCTGGATCAACATTGCAAGGGAGTCCTCGTCTTACGACCGCAATGGAGCCCAACATTTCTGTCGCAAAGCGAGACGGCGTGGGTTTCACCCCATTTTGCAACTTTAAACACATGGCTGTTAGACTTATATACCGCTTCATAGGGCTTTCAGCCCTCTCTAAGCGGTTTACAGAGTCAGCA
This sequence comes from Thamnophis sirtalis, assembly GCF_051295495.1. Taxonomy (NCBI): domain Eukaryota; kingdom Metazoa; phylum Chordata; class Lepidosauria; order Squamata; family Natricidae; genus Thamnophis; species Thamnophis sirtalis. The sequence goes on from NW_028261391.1 coordinate 7,478,474, forward strand.
TATTGCCCCCAACAACAATCCGGGTCCTCATTTTACCCACCTCGGAAGGATGGAAGGCTGAGTCAACCTTGAGCCGGTGAGATTTGAACAGCCGAACTGCAGAACTGCAGTCAGCTGAAGTAGCCTGCAGTGCTGCATTTAACCACTGCGCCACCTCGGCTCTTTATATGGCAATTGTGTGACCTCCCCATTTCCCCCTCCAGGCATGCACAACCATCATAAATGTGTGTCATAAATGTGTGCCAAGCCCCCCCCCAATTCTGATCATGTGACCGACCCAGGCATGTTGCAATGAAGTGTGAGGTGTAGGTCACGTTTTTAGCGCCACCGTAAAGTCAAATGGTCGCTAAACAAGTGGTCATAAATCCAGGACTGCCTAGATTTTCACCACTGCTGTTTCTCCAGTGCCCAACTTTTCAGCAAGAAATAAAATGCATGTCTTCTGGATCTCTTCCTTCCGAGATGCTCGCCATCCATTCCCTGCTGTCCTTGATTCATGCCACCCACACCGGACAGGAACCCCACCCCACCCCTTAGCCCCCCTCCCCAGAATGCCTAAGCCCCAGGCGGCTAGTTTTGATTACAGAGTTCTGCAAAGCTATGGTCGAAAATCCCTTCGTTCACTTACACTCTCCTCTGCTTTTCTTTTCTTTTTTAAAAAAATATATCTTAAAATATATGTTTTCAGTCCAGCTTTCAGCAGTTAATTTTCCAAGCAGCCTTGATCATTGATTAGTATTTTCCTTTTCCTGCTAATCCCATGGCTCTTTAATCTCCACCGGATCTTCTCGATTTAAAGGGGCTTGGGAGAGCCCAACGTTTTTAGCTGACTGATGGATTTCACATTTTATTTTCACATAAATGAATGTAAAACAAATAGTAACAAATAGTAAAATAAATCCTCCGACCACCTTTTAAGAAACCCCGATCTACTTTGTTCAGATACAGTCAGCAAAGCTGGGCTGTATACATTCGAATCTTTAAAGCCACTTAATCCAGAAACGCAAACCTTGGAAACCTCAGGGTTCCAAATAGCGTCCAAAATTAAATCAGAGTCCGTGGCAAAGGATTCTTCAAAGTTCCAATTTATTAAAAGATGTGCCAACATGGCTCTTTTATTAAAATTTGAAAGCTTCCAGGTTTTCCCACCTAGTTGAAAGTTCAAGATCTTGCCCCCGCACCCACAAATCCATCCCATGGTCCAATCTCCCACTGCCATGAAGGCAGAGTTCACCCATCCAGTACCGGTCAGGTGCAGAGACAAAGGATGACCTTGACTTTCTAAGAAGAATGTGATTATGGCTACATATCACTCAACTCCTTATAATCCCCACTCCCATTTTCCCACAATAGAAAAGGAATGGTAGAAAGTGTGGCAAGCCTGAAGTTCAAAAAAGAAAAGATAGCTTGCAGAGCTGACAACCTTTGGATTTTAGTGTTTCAAAAATTCAGAAAATGCCTAAACTTGATTTTGTTGGGGTGTTACTGCTCCCCCCCACACCGCAATAAAAGAGAAACAACTCCTGGTGTAGGGTTTCCTGCCTAAGAAAGGGGTTTGGAGTAGAAGACCTCCAAGCTCCCTTCCAACTCTGTTATTCTATTCCTATTCCTATTCTATTCTTGTTCCTTGTTGTTATTCAATTGTGAAGTTGTCTAAATCTTCTCAATCCCATAGACCACAGCACTCCACACACACACACCCCTTCGGTCGCTCCACTGTCTCCCAAATTCCTGTTCATTGCATCAATGACATTATCTAACTATCTCATCCTCTGTCATCCTCTTCTTCTTTTGCCTTCCCTCTTTCCCAACATCACATTTTCCAGTGAGTCCCCTTTTCTCATTAGGTGGCCAAAGTATTTGAGCTGCAGCTTCAGCAGAAATCCTCATGCGTTTATTTTTTTTTTTTAAAAAAACAAAAACAGTCCAATACCGTGTGCTGCTACCCTGTTTCCCCAAAAATAAGACCGCCCCGGATAATAAGCCCATTCGGGCTTTTGAGTGCATATGCTAAAATAAGTCCTCCCTGGAAAATAAGCCCTCCTTGAAAATATGAGTCCCCTTCGGGGGAAAAGGTCAGCATATAAATATAATAAAATGAAATGAAATGAAATATTGCAACACAGCAGTGGCCATGAGGTGACCATGCTGTCCACCACCTGCACCCCACAAATAATAATAAGACCTCCCCGAGAATAAGGCCAACCGCTTATTTCAGGGGTCAAAAGAAAATAAGACCCTGTCTTATTTTCGGGGAAACAGGGTACATATTAGACAAAGGAACATCAAATAATTACAAAAATGAAAGACAAGTAAACCCAACTAGTTTATGCAGGCTAAGTGACTTCTGGAAGAGTCTATGAGGGAATGGTTGGGTATGTCTAGTCCAGTGGTTTTCCCCACCTAGTTGAAAGTTCAAGATTGTGCCCCCACACCCACAAGTCCATCACATGGGCCAATCTGCCACTGCCATTCTGGCAGCTCCCACCCATCCAGATCCAGTCAGGTGCAGAGGTGCAAAGACAAAGGATGACCTTGGCTTTCTGGAAAGAATATTGTTATGGCTACATAGCATCTCACTCCTTACAATTCTGGGAGTTGAAGTCCACAAGTCTTAAAGTTGCCAATTTTGGGAACCACTGGTCTAGTCTAATGAAAAGAAGGACTACGGGTGACATGATAGCAGGGTTTGATATTTGAAGGATACAATATTTGATATTTGAGGGGCTCCTAGAAAGAGGAAGGGGTGAATCTATTTTCCAAAGCACCCAAAAACGAGACAAGAAACAATGTTTGGAACTATAACCAAGGAGAGAAGCAATCTAGAACTAAGGAGAAGTTTCCTAATGGTGAGAGCAATCGACCGATAGAATAGCTTGCCTCCAGAAGTTGTGGCGGCTTCATCACTGGAGGTTTTAAAGAAAAGACTGGACAACCATTTAGTCTGAAATGGGGTAGGGCTGTGATGGCGAACCTATGGCACGCATGCCCAAAGTGGCATGTAGAGCCGTGTTCCTCTTCTGGGTTTCTGGTGCGCATGCGCACACAACAATCAGCTGGCCTTTGTGCATGTGGCAGTGCCAGAAACCACGGGCGGCACTAACCAGAAGACTTGCAGGCCGTTGAGCATGTGGGCGCCAGAAATCAGAAGTTCATTTTCCGGCGCATGCATGCCCCCTGGGCAGCTCCTCTTGCAGGCTGTGTTCCAGACGAGTTGCGCGCACATGTAAAGTGCTCCCTTCAACATCACTGGAACAGGGTCCCCTCTCGTGCAGGGGGTTAGACTAGAAGAAGGTGCTTTCCAACTCTATTATTCTATGAGAGGACACCCAGTCTCCAAGAATCGCACGAGAAGTGGGGTGCGCTTTTGAGAACTGTTGCTGGGTGCTGGTGAACATGGGTGTGTCATCTGAAATGTCGTAGCGCGTCACGTTTGACATGCCGCCTGCCATGGGTTTGCTACCCCTGATCTTAATCCGATTGTTTCTTGCTTTTCATTTCACTGCTCTTCTCCGAAATCTCAGATTCACATTCCCGAAATCGCTAACCGGGGCGTGTCAGCCCCGGGTCTCTTGCAAATGCTTACAAATGCATTAGAATATCTGTGCTTTCTTGCTTCTTGTAAAGAGGTTTTATTTTCGGATTCAGAAATGACACGTCTGTTTATGCCATGCACGCCTTAACGAAACTCACGTGTCAAGGGCAGCCCCGTTTCCCGGAGGTGGGTCAGGATGAGGGGAGGAGTAGAGAAATGGGCCATGAAAAATTGTAAGCTTCACACACACGCACACACCAACACACACCCCTCCCCTTAAAATCCTCAATAGGCAAAAAAAAGGCCGATGCTAATGAGATTGTGGTGTGTGTGTTTTTTTTTTTTGTGTGTGTGTGTGTGCTGTTTCTCGGCCGGAGTCAAATGCTCCACTGCTTTCTGAATAAATTGCGGGATTTAGATTTATAGCGATTCTGGTTCATTGGGACGGCTTTCTGTGGGCTTGGAGCATTTCATCAATCTCAATATGAAGAAGAATTATTTAGAAGGGCCTGCTGGTTTTCACGAACATCGATGCTCTGGATTTGTTCATAGAGAGAGCAGGGTCCCCCCCCCCCCAATAAATAAATAAATAACTACATTCAGGCCCTGGAACCTGTTAGTTAAAAAAGGGAATATGTGTGTGTGTGTGTCTGTGTGTGTCTGTGTGTGTGTTTGTGTGTGTGTGTGTGTGTGTGTATCTCAGCAACCCAGTCAAGAGGGAAAGGTATGTATGTGTGTGTGTGTGTGTGTGTGTGTGTGTGTGTGTGTTGCATTTGTGCTGATAAATAAATAATAGCAATAGCAATAGCAGTTAGACTTATATACCGCTTCATAGGGCTTTTAGCCCTCTCTAAGAGGTTTACAGAGTCAGCATATCGCCCCCACAGTCTGGGTCCTCATTTCACCTACCTCGGAAGGATGGAAGGCTGAATCAACCTTGAGCCAGTGAGATTTGAACCGCCGAACTGCAGATAACAGTCAGATGAAGTGGCCTGCAGTACTGCACCCTAACCACTGCGCCACCTCGGCTCTTGTCATAATAATAATGCAACACAAATGTAACAAAGGCAACAGTAAAAATATTGGCTTTCTGTCTGGATGGTCTCTTGTGATGAGCCGATAGACAGAGAAAGGAAGCAGTATGCTTCCTCCCATATTTGGGCATACCAGGGGTTGTAACACAATACACACACACACACACACACTTGTGTTTGTGTGTGTGTGTATGTATGTATGTATATGTACATGTACATGTATCCCAGCAACCCGGTCAAGAGGAAAAGGGTCCAGAGATAAAACAATGGATTGCATTTGAATGAACATTTTTCACCCCTTTAGATTTTCACCAGATGCACACAATCCCTCCCCCCAAAAGCTCGAGAGACATATAAGTCAGTATTTCTGAACCTCGGGGGCTTTAAGAGGGGTGGACTTCAACTCCCAGAATTCCCCAGCCAGCTGGCTAGGGAATTCTGGGAGTTGAAGTCCACCCCTCTTAAAGCCCCCGAGGTTCAGAAACACGGATGGATAAGTGCTTTGGGGAAATTAAAAAAGAGAGAAGTAAAATTCCTTTCAAAACAAACATCATTACTGCACTCCAGAAATAACATTTGTTGGCTCCGAGAGTGATAACTAACAGACTTTTGGAAAACTTGCTGATCATTCCTTCTCCATCCCTGAGAATTCACACACTCGAAAGCTCTTGCATTTTCCTTTAAATTATATCCCTCCAGCCATTGCAAGGGGACTCGAAAGGAGCTCAAACAAATGGATGAAAAGGGTGGGAAATAATAAAAATAAAATCTGAAGGGGAGGGGTGGAGAACAGGGTATTCCTGAAAATTCACTTTTTGCTATTGATTGTAATAAAAGGACCATTTTCAGTTCAAGGCCAGAAGCCCAAATAAGAACAGTATCCATTGGGGGCATTATTTTTCTCCACTATGCTAAGTTTTGTTTTAACACTAGATGATAACCCAGGGATGTCCGGGTATTTATTTATAGGGGGAAAATATCCGGACCAAATGTAATTTCTAATGTTGGATTTTCCCCCTTACCAGAGGGAGCCCCCTTGTGAAGTACTGTGAAGACGTTACCATGGCAACTCCACTGTGCTGTACAATAGAAGCCATTTTACGGCAGTACAGTAGAAGGCACTTTAAGGCACAACAGGGTGTATCGTAACAGAATGCACAGCCCGAGGGGGTGTTAGGGACCCGAAAATCAGCTGGCCGGCAGGAGGCGCGCGCGCATGCATGGAGGAGCTGAGCTGGGTGACAGCTTGCATGCCCGCAGAGAGGGCTCCGTGTGCCACCTGTAGCACGCGTGCCATAGGTTTGCCATCACGGTCCTAGAAGGAGGGAGGTTAAGCAGATCTCTCGTACTTCTTTGTGAATTGAAAGCAATTTATTTCATACCATCCCAAGGGAACATAAATTGAGACCTGAAAGAGACACCTACAATAATAAAAAAGAAAGGGAGAGAGGAGGAGAGAAAGAAAGGAAGACGGGGGAAAGAAGAAAGAGGTAAGGAGAGGAGGATGGAAGGGAGATGAAGAGAAGGAGAGAGGGTAGGAAAGGGAAGAGGAAGAGTAGGAGTAGGAGAAAGGGAAGGAATTGAATTGAATTTGAATTTATTATATTTCTATGCTGCCCTTTTCCCCAACGGGACTCAGGAAGGGGAAGGAGAGGAGGAAGGAAGGAAGAAAGTAGAGAAGGGAGGGAGAAAAGAAAGGGAAAATAAAGTGGTGTTATAACAGTTGGAAGGGGTGGTAAATAAAGCAACCTCAACCATATATTATAACCTGTTAAATGAAATAATAAATGTATAAGAATGATAAATGTAGGTCTCCTTTCTTCTTTCCTCCTCTCCTTTCCCTTTCCTTCTTCCCCTTCCTCTCCCCTACTCCTCTCTACCTCTTCCCCTTCTTACTCTCTCTCCTCCCCTTCCTATCCCCCCCATATCTTCCTCTCGTTTCCTCTTTCTTCTTTCCTTCACCTTTCCTCTCTTCTTGTCTCCTCTTCCTCTCTTCCTTTCCCCTTCTATTGTTGGGGTTGCCTGCTTTCCTCTTCCCCCGGTGTATTTTCGGGATGGTGCTTCAGCCAACCTGATTTGCTAGCTTTATGTTTGCCATTGAATGTATGCATGTAAATGTGTGTATGAGACTAAAATTTTTTTAAAAAAACCTTTTTATAATAAAAAAAAATAAAATGACTAAAATTCCAGCTACAGAAGCGAATTCAGCCCAAGAAGGAAAGTTGAACACGTCTTCTTTGGCTGACTACGTGGCTACTTCCCTGCTGTTTTCTTGGCAACAGCATCCAAGTGGTTTGCTACTGCCTCCCTCTGAAATGCTTTTTATTTCCCCACTTCCAACTTCCCAGTTTTGGCCTCCGACCTTGGAAATCTCCTGTGGGTCACCCATCGAAGAGCTAGCCAACTCCAACCTCGCTTGATGTTTTCCCAACCTCAGTGGTCTGAGTCCTGCCAGGAGAAAGTGGAACAGTCTAATGCAGGGGGTGTCCAAACTTGGGAACTTTAAGACTTATGGACTTCAACTCCCAGAATTGTAAGGAGTGAGATGCTATGTAGCCATAACAATATTCTTTCCAGAAAGCCAAGGTCATCCTTTGTCTTTGCACCTCTGCACCTGACCGGATCTGGATGGGTGGAAGCTGCCAGCATGGCAGTGGCAGATTGAACCATGTGATGGACTTGTGGGTGTGGGGGGCAAGATCTTCAACTTTCAACTAGGTGGGGAAAACCGGGAAGTTTCCAGATTCTGATTTTCCCAGATGTGCCAACATGGCTCTCTTAATAAATTGGAACTTTGAGCAATACTTTGCCTCGGACCCTGATTTACTTTTGGATGCTATTTGGATCCCTGACACACTGGTTTCAGAGAGAAACTCCTTTGTAAACTCAATGAAGCTAAATCTCTAAAGGAATCTTTGTCCAACCCGAGTTGTTTTAAGATGTATGGACTTCCAGAATTCCCTATTAATCAGCATGTTGATGCATAGCTGGCTGGGGAATTCTGGGAGTTGAAGTCCACAAGTCTTAAAGTTCCCAAGTTTGGACACCCGTGGGCGAATGGAACGGCCCTTATTAAGGCTTAAAGGGTGGTCTAATTAAAAAAAAGGGTAGGGGAAAATAAAACCTGCTGCCAAAGCCATCTTTGAAGCTGGCTGGCGTCTTTTAGGACCGAGAGGGCTGGGCCTCCATCTTCTAGACGTGCTGTTTGCATCTACGAATAATTAACTGCTGGCAACACCAGTTCCAGTTGTGGCTCTCCCTTCCCTCCGTTGGCTGGGAGATGAAAGCCACGCCGAGCTATCTCCAAAGACCAGGAAGTTTAGAAAAGAGCTGGCTGTAAATTCATTGGAGCCGCAATTCCCTTTTATTGTTATTTACTGTTGAGGCAACAGCCACTGGCTCTCACATCTGCCAGAGGGAGGGAGGGAGGGAGGGAGGGAAGCAGACTGGACTCCATGAAAAACACCAAACCCACCTTGAAGTGAGTCAAGCTGCCGGCATCCGGTTTGCGGTCCAAGCGGAGGGCTTTCCAACATTTGCAAGGGTCCCCTGGAGAAGGTGGAATTCCACGGCAAGCCACGGTTTTGTTTGTGGGCAGCCTCGTTTGCGTTGGACACTTCCCCTGGGATGCTTCCAAAGACTATAAGACCAACGCTGGAAATGGCTACACCTTTTTAACACGGAGGCCAGTTCTGCGTTTCACAGGTGACGGCCATTACATTAGCTTGCCGTGTCTGTGTCAGCCAAAGAAAGCCAATGCATTCCTGGGTGGTATAAACCGGGGCATGGAATCAAAATCACGCCAAGTATTAGTATTGGCTTTATCAAACCTTAATAAGGCCTGGAATCCAGCATCCAGTTTTGGCCGCCACGTTACAACAAAAGACGTGGAGATTTTGGAAAAAGTGCAGAGAAGAGCAAACTAGAACCACAAGGAATGTTCTTTCTGCACCAACTCAGTATTGCTACCAACCTGCCTTCCATTGGAGACCTGTATACTACACGAGTCAAAAAGAGGTCTGTAAAAATATCTACAGACCCCTCACATCCTGGACATCAATTGTTTCAACTCCTACCCTCAAAACGACGCTATAGGCCACTGCACACCAGAACAACTAGACATAAGGACAGTTTTTTCCCCGAACGCCATCACTCTGCTTAACAACTAATTCCCATAACACTGTCAAATAATTAACTAATACTATATTGCTATTATTATTCTCTTCCTTACTAGTATCTATCTCTCCCCAGTTTTGACTATAGCTATGTTGCTTGTATCTTTCAATTTATATTGTTTATATTTGTTTCTTAGTACCATTTGATAGCTTATTAGTAACCTTGTCTATCACTAAGTGTTGTATCTTTTTATTGTTGATGAATGTATTTTATTCTCCTTATGTACACTGAGAGCCTATACACCAAAGACAAATTCCTTGTATGTCCAATCACACTTGGCCAATAAAGTATTCTATTCTATTCTATTCTATTCTATTCTATTCTATTCTATTCTATTCTATTCTATTCAAGACCTGGAGACAAAAATATATGAAGAATGGTTGCAGGAATTGGATATGTGTAGCTTAATAGAGAGAAGGACGAGGCAGTGTTCCAGTATCTCAGGGGCTGCCACAAAGAAGAGGGAGTCAAGCTATTCTCCAAAGCATCTAAGGGTAGGACAAGATACAATGGATGGAAACTAATCAAGGAGAGAAGCAATCTAGAATTAAGGAGAAACTTCTTAACAGTGAGAACAATTAACTAGTCCAACAGCTTGCCTTCAAAACTTGTGAATGCTCCATCACTGGAGGTTTTTAAAGAAAAGACTGGACGGCCACTTGTCTCAAATTGTATAGGGTCTCCTGCTTGAGCAGGGGTTTAGACTAGAAGACCTTCAAGGTCCCTTTCACTCTATTCTGATTGATTGACCACACACAGGCCACCTGGACACAGCCTCCTGACTATAAAAATGACCCTTTAGGCTGAGCCCCAAGGTTGGATTCAGCTGTAAGCGTACATCAAGGATTTGAAGGAAGGAGGGAAGGAAGAAGAGAAGCAGAGAAGAAAGGAAGGAAAGGGAGGAGGAAGTGAAGGAGGGAAGGAAAGGAAGGAAGGAGGGAGGGAAGCAAGGAGGGAAGGAAGGAGAGAAGAAGAAAGGAGGGAAGGAAGGAGAGAAGGAAGGAGAGAAGGAGAGAAGAAAGGAGGGAAGGAAGGAGGGAATGAAGGAGAGAAGAAAGGGGGGAAGGAAGGAGGGAAGGAAGGTGGGAAGGAAGGAGGGAAGGAGTGAAGAAAGGAGGGAAGGAAGGAGGGAATGAAGGAAGAAGAAGTAGGATTGTTGTAAAATAATATGGGTTTATGGGATGGTAAGAAAGTAATTTCAATTATATTGTCAATTGTAGGGGAGAAAAATTGTTACAAATACTATAAAAAAAAGGATTTGAGCCCCCTTCAAATCCTGTTGCATGCTGAAGTCTCCCAGCTCGCAACTACGTGGTGATAATCCCAAGAGAGTGCCAGCAATATTATTGGGGCAGAGATATTACACTTTCTCACACCGAAAGTTGTAAATTTAGCCAGCTAACTCATTCACGCCAGCATCTGAAATCTAGTTCTCGTCTTGGTGTCCTCACACCCTCCTGTTTACTCACCGAATTCCTGCCAAGAGCAGGGAGACCTTTTGATCTGCAGGCCGTGTCTGACCTTGATTCTTCAAAGGCTTTGAAGTCCCATTGGGGGTTTCCTGCAAAATTCCTCATCCGGACGCCCAGCCCCTAAACCCCTAATTCCGTATTTCTCAACTCAGGCTGCTTGAAGATGTGTGGACTTCAACTCCCAGAATTCCCCAGCCAGCATCTTCCCATAGCCAAAGTCCACTCATTTTCAAGTAGTCAAAAACTGCTCTAACTCTAACTCCCAATTGAAAATATGAATGTATATTGTAAATTAATGGGAATTCTTTGTTCTAATCTCTGCTTTTTCTCCTTGGAGATAGGTGATATTATAATACTTTAAAGACTTTTTGTTATTTGATATATAATTATGAATTCAAGGCAATAAGGATTGTTACAAATGAAAGAATATTAATGGTAATTTGAACACATAATGCTCAATGACAGCGAAATATTCACTTATGTTTAATGCAAAACCAGTGATGTTATTTTTAATCTTAAGAATTGATGCACAAAAACTTGTAACCAAACGACATGCTTGATGAAATGGAGGAAAGTTTTTTTTTTCTTGCTCTTGTTTTGTATGTGTTGTTTTGTTTTTTAAGAAAAAGAATTATATATATATAATTCCATTCTCTGTCCTTTGGCTCGTCACAAGAGACCATCCAGACAGAAACCCAATATTTTTTTACTGTTGCCTTTTTGTTACATTTGTTATGTTTGTGCTGATAAATAAATAAAGGGAGACTAGTATAGATCTATTTCAAGCTATTTAGCTCTCATCAGCTAGCCATACCCTTGCTGGGAATCGAACCTGTGCTCTATTGCCTCTTAGTCACAACCCCTCACAAGAGACCATCCAGACAGAAACCCAAAGGACAGAGAATGGAAGTGTGCAATAGAGCACAGGTTCGATTCCCAGCAAGGGTATGGCTAGCTGATGAGAGCTAAATAGCTTGAAATAGATCTATACTAGTCTCCCTTTATTTATTTATCAGCACAAACATAACAAATGTAACAAAAAGGCAACAGTAAAAAATATTGGGTTTCTGTCTGGATGGTATCCTGCAGCTCTCTGTCAGCAAAAGTGGAGCCAAGCTTTCACTGGTTGCAGGAGTCCGTCACAGCAGACAAAGGTCCTTGGGAGCCCATTTTCGCTGGCAGAGTGCTCGGCCCCCCACAGGCACCCCTGGCACATCAAGCTGGCCACACCTATCCACACTCCTGCCCCCTCCCTCCGAGATCAAACACAACCCTGATGTGGCCCTCAATGAAATCGAGTTTGACACCCCTGTTCCACCAGAATATGTGGAACTTTCTGGTAGAGAGAAGTTCCCTCAGGATGGGCTCAAGCACGAGTTGGAAAGCTCGGAAAATTAATCCCCCGTGACCGACCCAGATCGGATCCTTGGATGTTTATCAACACCGCTGTGGCTGACACCTAAGTTATGGGAAGAAAACGAAAGCTGTGATTCCAGATGGCCGACGGACTGCGCAGCCTGCTCGGATGTGGCAACTGAAACTGGCAAGGTTGCTCCACAGTATCATAGCCTGAAGTATTTTATTCCTAAATATTCAGCAGTTGTGCTTTCCCGCCCAGCCTCCAACCTCTGGGTTTAAAACTACAGTAGATAAAGAGGCTGAAGGACTTAAGACTTGTATGCCAAGTACAGGTGGTCCTTGACTTACACCGATTCATTTAGTGAGCGTTCAAACTTACAGACAAAGTGACTTACAACCAGTCCTCATATTTACAACTGTCAAAGTATCATCATGGGATTAAAATTTGGGCTCCTGGCAACTGGCAACTGTTTATAACAGTTGTAGCTTCATCATGTGCTTAAAGTTTTGGGCAAGTTTTTATGACGGCTATAGCTTCCTGAGATCATGTGATCTTCATTTGCAAACTTCCCGGCTGGCTTAGCACAAGAAAAGTCATTGGAGGAAACCGGATTGGCTTAGCGATCGTGTGATTCACTTAACAACTGGGGCACTTCATTGAAAAACCATGGGAAGAAAGGGTCATCAAATCGGGTGTGGCTCACATAACAACTGCCTCACTTAGCAATGGGAAATTCTGATCCCAATTATTGTTGTAAATTGAGGAGTAAGGTAGGAGCCTCCTTACTAAAAATTGTTTGGGCCGATTAAATTTTCGCAGGGTTGTGGATTTTGTAAAAGAAACAAGCAAAAAATGCCACGCTGTGCAGAAATTTGTGCTGTATGAGGTAAAAGTAAAGTTTCCCTTCGGACATATGGGCTAGTCGTTCTGGACTCTAGGGGGCGGTGCTCATCTCCTTTTCAAAGCCGAAGAGCCAGCGCTGTCCGAAGATGTCGCCATGGTCATGTGGCTGGCAAGACTAAACACCAAAGACACACAGAAGGTTGTTAACTTCCTGCCAAAGGTGGTTCCTATTTTTCTACTTGCATTTTTACATGCTTTCGAACTGCTAGGTTGGCAGAAGCTGTGACAAGTAATGGGAGCTCACTCCCTTATGAGGCGCTAGGGATTCGAACTGCCAAACTTTCTGATCGACAAGCTTGGCGTCTTAGCCACTGAGCCACTGCTGTATTAAAGGGATAGGAAATAAGCACTGTCTCTAACCTTCTTCTTGCCCGAATGAAAAACCTACAATCAAGTTAGCTTTGCGAAGTTGCATTTCTGCAGAGAGTTTTTTTAGGTGACAGCTAGGAAAGAGTGAGAAACTAATAATAATAATAAAACCATATCCCTCTCAAGCTTTATTCAAAAAGTACATGAACATTTGTAAAAGCCTCATCACAACCTACACAGGAAATCTGGCTAACGTCAAAATCTGGGGAAAAAAAATGTGTTTTCATTTACGGACAATGAAATTCTCAATTGGAAGATCGCTAGGCCTAAAGGCAGAAGGAGAGAGACACACATGCATTCCTTTTTTCTTTCTTTCTTTCTTTTTTTCTGGGGATGATGTTGTTCTAAAAATTACCCAGAGCAAAAGGTAGAAAATGAAGATTTGTTTTGGAGACACGCCAAGAACCTGCCTAAGTGCTGAATCTCAACTTGACAGCAAAGTCCATGTCTGTCAAAGTTTGAACGAGTGTGTTCTTGGGGTCCTAGTGGACAACCATTTAAATAGGAGCCAGCCGTGTGCAGCAGCTGCCAAAAAAGCCAACACAGTTCTAGGCTGCATAAACAGAGGGATAGAATCAAGATCAGGTGAAGTGTTAATACCACTTTATAAGGCCTTGGTAAGGCCACCCTTGGAATACTGCATTCAGTTTTGGTCACCGCGATGTAGAAAAGATGTGGAGACTCTAGAAAGAGTGCAGAGAAGAGCAACAAAGAGGATTAGGTGAATGGAGGTCAAAACATATGGAACCTCGATCTACCTTCAGCATAAATGAGTGTTTTTCAAACTTGGGAATTGTGGCTTTCAGCTCACAAAATGCCTCAAGCAGTCAAGCTGGCTGGGAAATTCTGGGAGTTGAAGTCCACATATCTTAAAGGTGTCAAAGTGAAGAAAAAAAGGGATAGATAGATGATGGATGGATGCTAGATAGGAGGGAGGGAAAGGGAGGGATTATAGATAGATGATGATGATAGATAGATAGATAGCAATAGCAATCTGTTATCTATCTATCTATCTATCTATCTATCTATCTATCTATCTATCTATCTATCATCTATCCATCCATCCATCTATCTATGTAATCTATCACAATAGCACTTGGAATTATATACCGCTTCATAGTGCTTTTACAGTTCTTTCTAAGCAGTTTATAAAGTTAGCATATTTGCCCCGAACAATCTGGGTCCTCGGAAGGATGGAAGGCTGAATCAACCTTGAATAGATAGATAGGTAGGTAGGTAGGTAGGTAGGTAGGTAGGTAGGTAGGTAGGTAGGTAGGTAGGTAGATAGATAGATAGATAGATAGATAGATAGATAGATAGATAGATAGATAGATAGATAGATAGATAGATAGATAGATAGATAAGAGCCATGGTGGCGTAGTAATTAGAATGCAGTATTGCAGGCTAATTCTGCTGATTGCCAATTGCTGGCAGTGTGGCAGTTCAATTCTCATCAGCTCAAGGTTGACTCAGCCTTCCATTCTTCCAAGGTTCATAGAATAAGGACCCAGATTGTTGGGGGGGAAACGTTGACTCTGTAAACTGCTTAGAGAGGGCTGTAAAGCACTGGGAAGCGATACATAACTCCAAGTGCTTTTGCGATAGATAAGAGATAGATAGATAGATAGATAGATAGATAGATAGATAGATAGATAGATAGATAGATAGATAGATAGACAGACAGACAGACAGACAGACAAGACATTTTTCATTGTCATCATGCTAGCAAAGCTTTATCCATCAGTTTTTTAGCCTAGAGTTTCATACTGCAGGGTCCCATCCACGATTCCTTGTTTGTCAGTTTGCAACTGTTATGTATATGGTAGTTGGCCACGAGAAGGACACTATTCAGGAGCCCTTCTGATGCACCCAGCTTTTCCTCAAGTCTTTATCGATTCTGCTTGGTGGATAAATGCACGGTCATGCCCCGCTGAGCCAGCGCACAGAAAATTATCTGAAATACTCTGATTGTTCGCCAACCACGGAGTAGCTCGATCGGACTCTGAAAACTCGCTTTTGTTCCCACGAGCAAGTGTGCTATAAAAATCCATGCTGGTTTGCTCCAGTAATCTATTTTGTAATTTCAAGTGTCCCCAGGACTTTTACACCTGCAGAGCCTTATCTAATAAAAAGATTGATTAAGAAAGGGAGACATATTATTAACTGATAGAATTCATTTCTGTAAGATGCTGCGGAGGGAAATGGAAGGAGACTTTTAAAAAGATCCAAGGCATTTATTGGTTGCCAAAAGTTTCATCTCTTTCACCAGCTAATTGATTTGAAAAATAGTAATATTTATGTTTGATATTGATTTAATTTCTATTCATTTATATTTTTTTGCAACAGGATTTTTTTTATTACAGTATCCCATCATAAGGTAAAGGTTCCCCTCGCACATATGTGCTAGTCGTTCCCGACTCTAGCGGGTGGTGTTCATCTCCGTTTCAAAGCCAAAGAGCCAGCGCTGGCTGAAGACGTCTCCATGGTCATGTTGCCGGCAGGACTAAACACCCAAGGTGCATGAAACACTGTTTGCTTCCCACCAAAGGTGGCTCCTATTTTTCTTCTTGCATTTTTACGTGCTTTCGAACTCCTAGGTTGGGAGAAGATGGGACAAGTAACGGGAGCTCACTCCGTTATGTGGCGCTAGGGATTTGAACCGCTGAACTGCTGACCTTTTTGATCAATCAGCTGTCTTAGCCAGTGAGCCACCGTGTCCCTTCATATGTCCCTATATAAGCAGAAAGGGAAATGCATGGGTGTACAGTTAATTAAATGTTTTTTTTAAAAAAATCAGCAGATCAGCTAAGCTAACCTAAGTTTCCACATATTAGTACAATATATGCAGAAATTTAAAAAAAAAACTACGTTTGGAGACAGAACAGATTTAACATCCTTTAAGCCTGCAAACTGGTTTTATGTTCCTAATCTCGCTTGTGTCCCTGGCAGCCTTAACACAAACCCATTATTTTAAAAGATTGTATGAGCATCAGATAAAGCAATCACGGGTTTGGCCATGGCAAGTAAATGTGAACAAAGCAATTGTGATTTGTTGCTCAAGATGAATCCAGCCCTTCGTTTCTGTAAGATGCCGCGGAGGGAAATGGAAAGGGACTTTTAAAAGCCAAGAACCTTGGCAACTTTAAGACTTGTGGACTTCAATTCCCAGCATTCCTTAGCCAGCCATGCATCAACATGCTGACTGGGGGGAATTCTGGAAGTCCATACGTCTCAAAAGAAACCAGGTGGACCAAAACTGCTCTAGAGTTTTAGCTTCATTGAGTTTACAAAGGAGTTTCTCCCTGAACAACCTGTCATATTTTTTTTCGATTTTTTATTGTATTTCTATGCCGCCCTATTCCCAAAGGGACTCAGGGCGGCTCACAAACCAAGTCCGGGGGGGGGGGGGGGACAGAGAAAGACAACGGACAACACAACACCACAATTTTTAAAAACAGTCAACAGCCACACCATTCGAGCGGGGACAGGAACTCATCAGCCCCAGGCCTGTCGGAACAGCCAGTTTTTTAAGGCTTTGCGGAAAGCCTGGAGGGTGGTGAGGGTCCGAATCTTCACGGGGAGCTCGTTCCAGAGGGCCGGAGCAGCCACAGAGAAGGCCCTCCTCCGGGTGGTGGCCAATCGGCATTGGCCAGTGGATGGGATTCGGAGGAGGCCTAATCTGTGGGATCTAATCGGTCTGTTGGAGGTAATTGGCAGCAGGCGGTCTCTCAAGTACCCAGGTCCAATACCATGAAGGGCTTTATAAGTGACGACTAGCACCTTGAAGCGTATTTGTGGTTCCATTTGAATCATTTCTGAATCAATCCATAGTCGAAAAGAGAAACTGCATTCAGACATGCCCTGATCTTACTAGGCGCAGGGAGACGCAGCTTTAAAGAGTGCTCAGCTCATCCCTAAAAGCCCTTACCGCTTTTAGGGATGAGCTGAGACATGCTTACCTCGGAGCGACCGAGATAATATTTCAATATTTTAAAAAGT
This sequence comes from Thamnophis sirtalis, assembly GCF_051295495.1. Lineage (NCBI taxonomy): Eukaryota > Metazoa > Chordata > Lepidosauria > Squamata > Natricidae > Thamnophis > Thamnophis sirtalis. The sequence continues at coordinate 7,495,322 of NW_028261391.1, forward strand.
TGACAATCAACAAAGGCCGTGTTCTTAGGAGTACATCTCTCCACGCTTAGAGAAGTTTTTCTAAGACAAGCAGACCCCAAATTAAATCTACTTTCACAGATGGGGTCCTTGGGGCTCTCTGAGTTTGCTTGTTTTCTTGGAGACGTTTCATTACCAAACTGAGGAACATCGTCAGTGCACTGATGATGTTAACTAGCTGGGTAACGAAAAGTCTGGGGGGAAAAAGCACCAAGTTCAGAGAGAACCAAGAACCTCTGAGCTCAACTCTAAGCTACAAACATTATCCTCTATGGGTAGTTTCATAGGTGTTCAAGGGGTGAAGAATGGGGCCAAGAACCTGTAACTTAAATATTGTGTCTGTTCTGACCTAGGCTTCACCAAATCACGAGGCAGACCCCAACAAAACACCTTTTTATTAAGCTCATGTGAATTCTTCTCATTCACATCCAGCAAAGTCCCGGCAAACAGTCTTTCAAGGGTGAATTTACAACCACAGACCTTATCAGGCTTGGAGAGCTGCCAAGCCGATATCTTCCAAACGCAATAAAATATTTGGCAAGGAGTCCCTGAGAGTCACGAACGAATCTTCACACTAATTAAGCAAACTAATGGTCTCCTGCAAACTCCACTCCCCTTTCGCTCCTCTTTTATTCCCTCTGGGAGGGGCCATTCACCGTCCAACTCTGGCCTTACTCCCAAGTCGACTCTTGTTCCTTATCTGTTCCCTTCGTCTGGCAGCTCTGCGCATGCGCACATCGGTAACAGGCTCCAGCTGTTCTTCTGCCCCCTGATCTCCGACTCCGATAACTGTCGGATGGCCCTGGCCCCATCTCTGCCTCCAACACAGAGCCCTCATCAGAGCCTTCCCCAGACTCCAGGACTGGCCCATCTTCCTCCCCAACCTCCTCACTGTCCGAATCTGCCACCAGTTCCGCTGGCGGGCCACAACAGTGTTCATGTCTTGAGGCAAGCACATAAAGGCAGAGGTTGTATCATGCTGTCATGGAGTTCCTGTCCTTATTTTATCACAATCTTGGTTGTGGATACGCACGCTTCTCGTTACAGAAGCAGGTAGGTCTCATAACCTTCTCTGCCTCTTGATCTAAACCAGGGGTGGGTTTCAACCGGTTCGCGGCGGTCCCTGAGAACCGATTGGTCACTGAACCCGGAAGTAAGTAACTTCCGGGAACGGCGAAGGGCGCGCCCGCCCGCCCACGGTCCTTACCCGGTTTTGACGAGTTCTGCACTTCCACGCATGCGCAGGATGCATACAGCGCCTGCGCGATCGTCCAGGAGCAGCTGGAGCATCGCGCAGACGCTAGTACGCATGAGTGCACCGCATGCGTGCACGAGGACGCTGCCGTCCCCGTTCCAACCGAACCGGTTGGAACGGGGCGAGAAACCCACCTCTGATCTAAACCCACTGCTGTCCCAGGATACATAGGAAATGCCAAAGAGAAACATGGCTAGGACTAAAAACAAAATTATACAAATTAAAAGAGCCCCTATCATATGATGCAATGAGGAACTTGCTTGCAGTGGGTGGTGGTGGTGGGGATCATAACCAAATTATCGTTTAAAATTCAACAGGGAGAGAAGAAAGATGTGGGACTGAAAATAGTCGTTCCTGTTTCAAGTGCTACGAATCTCCTTATGAATAACACTTTTATTAAGGTAAAGGTTCCCCTTGCATAGATGTGCTACTCGTTCCCGACTCTAGAGTGCGGTGCTCATCTCCATTTCAAAGCCGAAGAGCCAGCGCTGTCCGAAGACGTCTCCGTGGTCATGTGGCCGGCATGGCTCAACGCCGAAGGCGCATAGAACGCTGTTACCTTCCCACCAAAGGTGGTTCTTATTTTTCTACTTGCATTTTTTTACATGCTTTCGAACTGCTATGTTGGCAGAAGCTGGGACAAGTAACGGGAGCTCACTCTGCTACGCGTCGCTAGGGATTCGAACCACCGAACAAGCTCAGCGTCTTAGCCACTGAGCAACCGTGTCCCTTTTAAATTTTTATTAGAAATTTTCAAACAGAAAGTGGGAAGATCATCCATCACAGATGGCCTAATGCTGCTGGCTGGGGAATTCTGGGAGCTGAAGTTCACGCATCTTCAAGGGCCAACGTTTGTGTGACATCTGGCCTAGTGCATCCTACCCAGAGCCGGAAGTTGGATCAGAAGACATCTAAGGTCCCTTCCAACTCCAGAATTCGAGAAGAAAAACAAGAACTCCAAGAAGAAACCACCACGGCTGAAAAAAAGATCTCTCTGACAAATTGAAAGAGGAAAAAGGACAAGTACAAAAAATGGACACATAACTAAGGCAAGGATATCAGCAGATCAGGAAAGCAAAGGCTCAGAATGAATGAAGACTTGCAACAAAAGCCAAAGATAATTTTAAAAAGTGTCTTCCAACATATAAACAACAAGGAAAAAAAATATATCAAGGAAACGGTTGGTCCGCTGAAGACGGCAAGGAGGTAGCAGGCAACAAAGAGAAAGCAGAGCTGCTTAACTCAATCTTTGCATCGGCCTTGGCGCAGAAAGAAACCATATCCCAACCTACCAGAAACATAACAGTAACAACCCAACCGAGGAGCACCGAGGCTGGTCCCATCTTACCTTGGCACTGCGTCTCCTTCATGGCTGGCTCGTATCCAGGCCCGCAGGTACACGCTCCCACCGGTACCATCCATTCCCCATCTCCGTTACAGTAGAGTTTTAAGGGCACCGATACTTCCACCGCGTTGGGAATGCAGGTTCCCGGAGCGATCACCAAGGAGGTCGGCTCTGCCCCGGTCAAGGTTTCCGGGAAGTTGGCAAAACCCGCAATGGTGCTGGAACATTTCTTGTAGAAGGCCCGGACGGAGATGAGGGACATGCAGGCCCCCAGATCCTGGAAGGCAAGATAGAAGCCGTTTTTGGAAAGGGGCCCAAAGCTGCGCACTTTGGTGTTCATCCGGCCAGACTCCAGCTTCGAGAAGCTCTCGTCGGGAGCGATTGTATCCACTTTGATGTAAGGGTTCTCCATCCAGAACGGGCTAGAGGCAGAGGCCGTGTCACTATCCGATTCGTAATAAAAAAGGTTGAAGGTCTCTTTGCAAGATCCGGGGATGTTCGGGATGCTGTTACAGTCCCTGACGGTGAACTTCAGCTCGACGTAAACCCGCTGGACGTCGTGGCGCTGAATAAACTGGGTGCGCAGCCAGTTGTTCTGGTTCGCGTCTCGAACGTTGCACACTTGATACGTCCGGATGGGGTTCATGGCCTCGTCGTAACCGCTGACTTCTTCCCACTGTACGAAATGCGGGGGGGAAAATGGCATTGGGGGGGTTAACAACCCAAAACAGGACAGTCTCGAGAAAAAGGGTTGAGGGAAGTGGTGAAATTTGGGTTTTTTTAACTACCGGTTCTGTGGGCGTGGCTTGGTGGGCATGGCAGGGGAAACGCAAAATCTCCTTTCCCACCCCACTCTGGGGCCAGCCGGAGGTGGTATTTCCTGGTTCTGCGAACTACTCAAAATTTCCGCTACCGGTTCTCCAGAACCTGTCACAACCTGCTGAATTTCACCCCTGATTGAGGGTGGGTTATTGCCAGCTGCCTGCAATTTGGCATTTTAAATACCACTAGCCTCCAGGTGGACTCAGCCTTCTCTTCTCCTTGAGTGCAGAGAAGAGCAACCAAGATGATTAGGGGACTGGAGGCTAAAACATATGAAGGAGGGTTGTAGGAACTGGGAATATTTAATTTAATGAAAAGAAGGACCAGGGGAGACATGATAGCAGTCTTCCAATATCTCAGGGGTTGCCACAAAGAAGAGGGAGTCAAGCTATTCTCCAAAGCACCTGAAGGTAGGACAAGAAACAATAGGTGGAAATTAATCAAGAAGAGAAGCAACTTAGAACTAAGGAGAAATTTCTGACAGAACGATTAATCAGTGGAACAACTTGCCTCCAGAAGTTGTCCAACACTAGAAGTTTTTAAGAAGATATTGGATAACCATTTGTCTGAAGTGGTGTGGGTTTTCCTGCCTAAGCAGGGGGTTGGGCGAGAAGACCTCCAAGGTGCCTTCCAACTCTGTTATTCCTATTCTATTCCATCTTTCCAAGATGGGTCAAATGAGGACCCAGATTGTTGGTGACTCTGTAAACTGCTTAGAGAGGGCTGTAAAAGCAGTGTGAAGCGGTACATAAGTCTAAGTGCTATTGCTATTAGGGAAGGGCCATCTTTAGGAATGCTGTTGAGTTCCTTTTCAAACTATTTTGAAAGAGTGTTTTATTTTTAAAATTGTTTTTAAAATCATTAGGGAGAAAGGGAATGAAGAAAGCCCGTAGATAATTTACAGGTAGTGTTTGACTTAAAATCATTCATTTAGTGGCTGTTCAAAGTTACAATGGCATTGGGAAAAAATGACTTATGGCCATTTTTTCACACATTCCATGGGAACATCTCCATGTCACGGGATCAAAATCCCGACACTTGGACAACTGACTCACATTTATGACGGTTGCAGTGTCCCGGGATTATGTGGTCCCCTTTTGCGACTTTCTGACATGCAAAGTCAATGGGGAAGCCAGATTGACTTAACAACCACGCTACTAACTTATAAACAATGGCAGTGATTCACTTAACAGCCAGGGCAAGAAAGGTCATAAAATGGGGCAACATTCACTCAATGACTGTCTTGCTCAGCAATGGGGATTTTGGACTCAAATGGTGATTGTCTGTCGACAGCTACGACTGTAATAGAGATACGTATAGCCTCAAAGAGAGAAAAAGACTTAAAAGTGCTTTAAAAATGGAATAAAAAACACAATTTTCTAGTACACATATAAAACTATCATTCTTTTTTTTTAAAAAATGTGCTGTATTTTGTATAAGAGAGTTCCATATTTCATTAGACCTGTCTATTTAAAAGTCGACGTCTACAGGCAAATCCGCTTATAAGTGGCATGTCAGGTCTCTGGTCTGCTGAGTGAATGGAGACAGACATTTATTTTTCCATTCCAAATGAAAAAATATTTTGAAATTTTTAGGTGTGATGATGGATGAAATAATTTGCTATTATGCGGGCAAATCCTTCAACCTACATAGATTAGATAGCCTGGGAAACTTTGCACTGTTTCCTCTTCCTTTGCGTAATTCGTTCTCTACCTGTTATTGTTTATTCTGAAGAGATTATAATTTGGGGTTGCCCTGGTATTTATTGATAGGGGGGAAATGTCTGGACCAAATGTAATTCCTAATGTTGGATTTTCCCCCTTACCAGAGGGAGACCCCTTGTGGAGTACTGTGAAGCCATTACTCCACTGCTCTGTACAATAGAAGCTATTTTACAATAGTACAGTAGAAGCCATTTTAAGGCACAACAGGCTATATCTTAACAGAACACCCCTCTGGGTTTTTTTTAGAGGTGTCTTACCCCCACAGTATTTGTTTGCAGAGAATAAGTTATCTGTGTACCAAGCTTGGTTGAAATTACTTGGGGCGTTCCAGAGTTATGCTGGAACACACACACAAACACACAGACACAAATATAAATATATAATATAGATAGATAGTAAAGGTAAAGGTTTCCCTCACACATGTGCTAGTCGTTCCCAACTCTAGGGCACAGTGCTCATCTCCTTTTCAAAGCCGAAGAGCCAGCTCTGTCCGAAGATGTCTCCGGGGTCATGTGGATGGCATGACTAAATGCCGAAGGCACGCAGAGTGCTATTACCTTCTCACCAAAGGTGGTTCCTATTTTTCTACTTGCATTTTTACAGGCTTTCGAACTGCTAGTGTGGCAGAAGCTGGGACAAGTAGCGGGAGATCCATTATGCGGCGCTAGAGATTCGAACCGCCGAACTGATCTCCTGACTTCCTTGTTTGGGAATGAGATACGATGGGAAAAAAACAGTGAAGCCCCTTGCATTTTGAAGTGTGGCCACCTACTCGAGGGAAAATCTGAAAAACTGTTTGCAAGCAAAGGTGCGGAACGAACAGGCGTGGGGAGAAATATCCGTTCCAGAAGCTAATGCTTCTAAATGCAAAATCTTTTCTTGCGGGCTGGGAAGTCAATAAAGGTGTTAATGAATAACACGATCCAATAATATTAAATAAACAAACGGGACTGAGAATGCTTAGTGCCCACGGGGCAATGTTCGCTTCTCAGCAACCAAGGATCAAGAGGCTGCTTCGGAACACATTAACATGTAAATGTTCTAACACACGGGTGATAGATGCTTGGGCTGGGGCTTGTATCCTAAATTAGGTTTTCACGTAATTTGTAACAGAATAAATTAAGAATAACAGAAGAACAACTAAGAATAGCAGAGTTGGAAGGGACTTTGGAGGTCTTCTAATCCAACCCTCTGCTTAAGCAGGGAAACCTGATATCATTCCAGACAAATGGCGGTCCAATCTTTGTTGGGAGAATTTTGGGACGGTATTTGGAATGTGGAATTGCGGACATCCCCCCCCCCCCAAAAAAAAAAGGATTCTCCAACAGTGGAAGTTTTTAAGAAGTGATTGAACAACCATTTGTCTGAAATTTGGAACGAACTCCCCGCGGAGATTCGGACCCTCACCTCTCTCCAGGCCTTCCGGAAAGCCGTCAAAACCTGGCTGTGCCTGCAGGCCTGGGGTTGATGAGTTCCCCTCCCCTCTCGACTGTATGGCTGTATGACTCTTGTGTATTAATTACGTGTATTATGTTTGTGTCCCCTTTCCCCTTTCTGAGTTGTTCGCCGGCCTGAGTCCCTCCCGGAGAAGGGCGGCATACAAATAAACTAAATCTCAAATCTCAAATCTCAAATGGTGTAGGGTTTCTTGCCTGAGGAGGGGGTTGGACTAGAAGACCTCCAAGGTCCCTTCCAATTCTTCTATTCTATTCTATTCTACTCTACTCTATTCCTACCCCTATCCCTATCCCATTCCGCTCACCATCCCTGTCATTTAGATACTAAGATGTCCTGTTCCTTGATCACAGCACAGTACGTAGGAGATCAACACTGATAAAAGTTACTTCGTTTGGCTAATGAAACATCAGCAAGAAAACAGCCAAGCTCAGAGACAGTGGAAGAATTGTTGCTTTCAGATTTGGAAGATTCTGCTAATGTAAAAGAATATACAGAGTTGGAAGGGACTTTAGAGGTCTTCTAGTCCAACCTGCTGCTTAAGCAGGAAGCCCTTATATGCCATTTCAAACAAAAGCTTTACAATAAAGTAACAATGAGCTTATCCGGTTGCGTTTCATGTCAAAAGTCTACTTGGTAAAGCTGACATTCCTATTTTCATAATTGACAATAACATTGCTGCATGGCAGGTTGGGCCGAGAGAGAGGAACTGGCCTTAAAGTCACCCAGCCAGATTCTGGGCCTAAGGCAGGGCTAAAAACTAAAGGATTCTTGGTCTCTAGCCCAATGACTTTAACCACTACACCAAACTAGTTCTCAACGCTAACACTAATCCTGTGCCTCTCTGTTCTTCATTAAAGGCCAAGGTAATTACGTTGGATGAATGCAGTCACAGAGTCTCATTTCCATATGCATAAGGCAGCCAATATGCCCCACGTGGAATGGCCTTTAAATAAATAAAAGCCCTCCAAATTGCAGAATTGATTGCACATAAGCTGTTTCTGAGGTTGGCTTCCCCATCCACAATGTAGTTTTTCAGCCATTAAAGGTAAAGGTTCCCCTCACGCATACTGTACGTGCTAGTCGTTCCCGACTCTAGGGGGCGGGGTGCTCATCTCCATTTCAAAGCCAAAGAGCCAGCGCTGTCCGAAGACGTCTCCGTGGTCATGTGGCTGGCATGACTAAACACTGAAGGTGCACGGAGCGCTGTTCCCTTCCCACCTAAAGTGGTCCCTATTTTTCTACTTGCATTTTTAACGTGCCTTTGGACTGCTAGGTTGGCAGAAGCTGGGACAAGTCATGGGAGCTCACTCCGTTAGGCGGCGCTAGGGATTCGAACCGCCCAACTGCCGACCTTTCTGATCGACAAGCTCAGCGTCCTAGACGCTGAGCCACCGCGTCCCTACCGATGATAGAGTTACACAATTGTTATTGGTTCGAAGATGGCAAGCCTCCCAGGTAGATTTTCCTCAGTGTCATGTTGGGCTGGAAAGAGGCTTCGAAGCAGGAGGTGAAGCCAGACAGATGGAGAAAATGCAAGAAAGAGAAAGAGGAGAGCAGAAAGGAAAGACAAGTCATTTTCCCATTTAGGTGAAGTTCAGCATCCTTTTCCAATCTCCCTTCTCAGAGAATAGCACATCTTACCCCGGTTTCCGGGTGAGCTGTCCACGCCAATTCGGACGTCACCCACTTGGTGTCCATCAACGTTTCTGGAAAGGGGAAAGAAAGAAACCACAATCAGTATTCCTAGAACCAAAACACTATGGATGGTCTAAAATGGTGGCGGAGGAGGACGGGAACGTTGCAATCCACCCGATTTGGAGGGGATAGGTAGTCCTCGACTTACGACCACAACGGAGTCCACAACTTCCATCGCTAAGCAAGCAGAAGTGAGTCTTGCCACCATTTTACGACTGTTCTTGCCACAGTTGTTAAGTGAGACCCTGCAGTTGTGAAGTTGTTGAGTGAATGTCGCTTTCTCATTGTCTTTGCTTGTCAGAAGGGGTCGCAAAAGGGAAACACGTGACCCCGGGACACTGCAACTGTCATAAATACAAGCCAGTTGCCAAGCGTCTGAATTTTTATCCCATGATCATAGGGCAGTGGTTCTCAACCTTCCCCATGCCGCGACCCTTTAATACAGTTCCTCATGTAGTGGTGACCCCCAACCATAAAATTATTTTCACTGCTGCTTCATAACTGTAATTTTGCAATTTTCTGATGGTCTTCGGCGACCCCTGTGAAAGGGTCGTTCGACCCCCCCCCAAAGGGGTCGCGACCCACAGGTTGAGAACCACTGTCAAAGGGGACGCTGCAAAGGTTGTAGCTGTGAAAAACGGTCGCAAGTCACATTTTTCAGTGACATTGGAATGTCAAACGGTCACTAAATGAACTGTTGTAAATTGAGGACTAGCTCTACTTCATTCAATTCTGCCAGGAAACAAAGAAAGCAAAAAAAAAAAGAGTTATGTGGGATGTCCACAGCGGTCAAATAAATAAATCTATCTATCTATCATCTATCTATCTATCTATCTATCATCTATCTATCTATCTATTATCTATCTATCTATCTATCTATCTATCTATCTATCTATCTATCTATCTATCTATCTATCTATCTATCTATCTATCTATCTATCGCTGTATGTGTATGTGTGTGTGTTCCAGCAGAACTCTGGAAAGCCTTGAGCAATTTCAACCAAACTTGGTACACAGATGACTTTCTCTCTGGAAACAAATACTGTGGGGGTAAGACACTCCAACACCCCTTGGTATGTGTGTGTTCTGTTAAGATACAGCCTGTTGTGCCTTCAAAAGGCTTCTACTGTACTGCCGTAAAATGGCTTCTATTGTCAGTGCAGTGGAGTTGCCATGGTAACGGCTTCACAGTACCCCACAAGGGGGCTACCTCTGGTAAGGGGGAAAATCCAACATTAGAAATTATGTTTGGTCCGGACATTTCCCCGCCTATAAATGAATACTCAGACAACGTCGGGTTATCAGCCAGTAAATAAATGACAAGGACTTGCTGCAACGGTGTGAAAAATGGTCAAAACCCCCTTTTCTCAGTGCCGTTGTAAACTCTGAACGGTCACTAACGGTTGCAAATCCAGGGTTACCTGTATCGACCTCCTGGCCCCCTCTCAATGTTCTTCCCTGCTTAGCCAAAACATCCAGAAAAGTCCCCCTACTTCCCTCTCCTCTCCTCCTCCCACACTTGGGGTGTGTGGGTGTGTACTCCGGTCGGACACGGCCCCGTTCCCACGACTAGGGTGGTGCAGCCGGTTTATCCGGCAAGGAAGATCAGGCTGTGCTTCTGCCTTTCCACTTTTAATTTTTTTTTTTTTTTAATTTTTTGGCACTCTTCCCTCGGATGTGTTTTGAATAAGGGGAGAGGAGAAGAATTTGACCGTCTGGCCAACATTCCGACAGTTTGATGATGAGTTGCCAAACCTCCTTGTCAACATTCCCCAAAGAGACTCCGTTCCAACCCCAGATTGGGGTGAAGGGAGGAAGGGTGGACCAGGACTCTTTGGGAACACACTAAATCACCCAGATGGGAAGCTGCTGAGATCAGAGTTAACTGCTTGGCAGCTTGCTAGAGTCTGCCAGCCGAGAAAGAGTGGAGAATAGGGCCCGAGAGGTATGGCATGTGACACGGATGGGAGAAGGATAACAGAGTAACAAGAATTGGAAGGGACCTTGGAGGTCTTCTAGTCTAACCCCTATACTTTTTTTTTTTTTTAGACTAATGGCCGTCCAATCTCTTCTTGCAAACCTCCAGTGTTGAAGCACCCAGCACTGAAGGTTTTGGCCAAAACATAGGAAGAACGGTTGCAGGAACTGGGTATGTCTAGTTTAATGAAAAGAAGGACTAGGGGAGACATGATAGCAGTCTTCCAATATTTGAAGGGCTGCCACAGAGAGGAGGGGATCAAGCTGTTCTCCAAAGCAACTGAGGGCAGAACAAGAAGCAATGGGTGGAAACTAATCAAGGAGAGAAGCAACTTAGAACTAAGGAGAAATTTCCTGACAGTGAGAACAATGAATCAGTGGAACAACTTGCCACTAGAAGTTGTGAATGCTCCAACAATGGAAGTTTTTAAGAGGATGTTGGAGAACCATTTGCCTGAAGTGGTGTAGGGTTTCCTGCCTAAGCAGGGGGTTGGACTAGAAGACCTCAAAGGTCCCTTCCAACTCTTGTTATTCTATTCTATTCTAGCACCCACAACTTCTGGAGGCGAGTCGTTTTACGGATTAGTTGTTCTCACCGTCAGGAAATTTCTCCTCAGTTCTAGGTTGGATTGAGGGGAGTCCTGTTGCAGAAGCCACAAAAGGGACGCCAAAGTTAAAAAAAAAAAAAAAAGGCAGGTTAAAGCAGGTTTTCCAAACTGACGCACGGACTTCAACTCCCAGGATTCCACAGCCAGCCATGTTGGCTGTGGAATTCTGGGAGTTGAAGTCCGCACGTCTTAAAAAGTCACCAAGGTTGGGAAAACCTGGTTTAAAGAGAGACTTCGGGGTGGGGGTCAACCGATAACAGACGTGGTGCTCTATTTCAGTGTTTCTCAACCTTGTCAACTTGAAGATGTCTGGACTTCAACTCCCAGAATTCCCCAGCCAGCATTCGCTGGCTGGGGAATTCTGGGAGTTGAAGTCCGGACATCTTCAAGTTGCCAAGGTTGAGACACACTGCTCTATTTTGCCCTCCGGCATTCAAAAAATATTTTTTTAAAAAATCCCACTCAAGAAGACCGGAGCTTCCTAATCCCATTGCAGCAGGCCTAAGACACACAAAAATGTACAGGCCCGAGGCCAAACATGGCCTTGGAGAGTTGTGCCTGAAGGACACCCTCCTAAAAAACAAGAAAAAGGCAATGACCCCGAACAAGACTGCATTGAAATGCAACTAGCTTGATCCTCTTTCTGCATGGAATAATTTGCTCAGCGAGGTGGCACCACTTCGGGCCTCTGTGTGTGAAAAGCTAATTAGGGTCAGATCTGGTTAGCTCTTGAAGGGAAGGCCGGAAGAAAATATGGATTCGATTGGAGAATATATATTTTTTTAGAAAAAAAAACAACCCTTGGAAGACAGCAGTGCCAAAGCATTTGTTATTTTGCTGAGGAAATTAAGTGGATATCCCATGAGACGGCCAACTGAGGTCATTGAGCGGGAGATGGGACTCCAAAAAGAGACAGAATTTCCCCAAAAGTTAGGAATTAGGAAAAGCAGGTTCCTTTAAACCAAGGAAAAGCAGCTAAACTCTTTTTTTGGTTTAAAGAGAGCTAATTCGGAAAGGTAAGCTTGGGTGCTACCTCTATAAGTAGGCCTTGACTTAGAATAGAATAACAAGAGTTGGAAGGGACCTTGGAGGTCTTCTAGTCCAACCCCCTGCTTAGGCAGGAAACTCTACACCACTTCAGGCAAATGGTTATCCAGCATCTTCTTAAAGACTTCCAGTGTTGGGGCATTCACAACTTCTGGAGGCAAGTTGTTCTACTGGTTAATTGTTCTCACTGTCAGGAAATTTCTCCTCAGTTCTAAGTTGCTTCTCTCCTTGATTAGTTTCCACCCATTGCTTCTTGTTCTACCCTCAGGTGCCTTGGAGAATAGCTTGACTCCCTCTTCTTTGTGGCAGCCCCTGAGATATCGGAACACCGCTATCATGTCTCCCCTAATCCTTCTTTTCATTAAACTAGACATACCCAGTTCCTGCAACCGTTCTTCATATGTTTTATCCTCCAGTCCCCATATAATCTTTTTTGATCTTCTCTGCACTCTTTCTAGAGTCCCTGCATCTTTTCTACAGTGTGGTGACCAAAACTGAATGCCGTATTCCAAGCGTGGCCTTACAACAGTTCATTTAGTGACCGTTCAAAGCTACAACGATACTGAAAAAAGTGACTTATGACCATTTCCCACACTTATGACCGTTGCAGCATCCCTATGGTCCCACGATTTAGATGTGGATGCGTGACAACCGGTTCATATTTATGACGGCTGCAGTGTCCCTGCCTGCAATCCCCTTTTGCGAGCTTCTGAGAAGCAAAAGTCAAAGGGGAAGCCAGGTTCACCTGTCACTCATTTAACAACTTCCGTGATTCAACGTGGCAAGAAAAGTTGTGAAATGGGGCAAAACTCTTTTAACAAACTTCTCACTCAACAACATAAATTTTGGGTACAATCGTGGGCGTAAATTGAGGACTACCTATATTATAGCCAGATAGCATGGAGATAAATAAATAAAAATATTTGGGTTTCAGCTTCTTTGAAAGCCAAGAAGAGTCAACATAATAAATATTAAAGCCCAAGTTTTCTCAGAGAAGCACCCCTTGATAATTACAAAGCACAAGCCATAATTTGCAGGAAACTCATCCTGAAGCTTAGTTAGCAGAGTGGCGCAGTGGTTAACTGCAGCACTGCAGGCTACTTCAGCTGACTGCAGTTCTGCAGTTCGGCTGTTCAAATCTCACCGGCTCAGGGTTGACTCAGCCTTCCATCCTTCCGAGGTGGGTAAAATGAGGACCCGGATTGTTGTTGGGGGCAATATGCTGACTCTGTAAACCGCTTAGAGAGGGCTGGAAGCCCTATGAAGCGGTATATAAGTCTAACTGCTATTGCTATTGCTATTAATCTAGCCAAGAACATGTCATCCCCACCCAATCCTTCTGCAGAAATATCTTGTAAGTTCTCTTGCAAACACACTTGGGAGTTTGCACGTCTTCTACAACACAGGACTAGTTTTATGGGATCAAGCCAAGGCCGTTTGCTTCTTATGAGTGGCTAACCAGAAGGTTGTGGGGTCTCACAGGGACTCCACTTCTCCCGCTGTTGTCCAACGTGGAGGTAACATGGAGTCTTCAAGACTAATAACCCCCAATTGAGGTGTCCTTGATTCATAGATCCAATTCTTCTACTAGCACTGATGATGTTACCTAGTTTGGGTAATAAGCAATCTGGAGATTTATTAACCATGAATATAATCCCCATTTGGCAATCGGTATTCAATCGTGCCAATAAGGATATTAGCTCGTGAGAACAACTTGTTCTGAATTCCTCGAACTTCTTTTCCAGGGCACAACATACATAGATAACAAGGAAATATAGCCCGAGTTTCACCCAATCCTGGGATGCCTCTTTCATCTTTCGAACAAGACAGAATATCCCTACTAAGCCGCAAAATATTGTGGGTTTTTACTCTGCTTTTTATGTTCTTCTGAAGTGAAGGCTGCTAAAAATCTTTTCCTTCCCTGGAATGACTACAGGAAAGGTTTCTGCCTGCAGAATAGAACATGTTTCGGAGGGAAGGAGACAAATATTGATCTCTTCCCCCCCCCCCAAAAAAAAACCCTCCCAGAGGACAATGCCAAATGCCCAAATTTCATTTTTCTGTTCTGACCTAGGCTTCTCCAAAAAGCACGAGGCAGAGTCCTGGTCCCGACCAAACCCCTGTTATTAAACGAACGTGAATTCCTCTCATTCACATCCAGCAAAGGCCTGGCAAACAGTCTTTCAAAGGATTATTTATGGCCACAGACCTCATCTATCTTGGAAAGCTGCCAGGTAAATATTTCCCAAATGAGGTGCTGTGCAAGGAAAGGCTGGGCACAGAGTCTCTGAGATTCACAGACAGATCTCCACACTCCTGAAACAAATCTAATGACCGAACGAACAAATTGTTACTTGCAAAAGCCCAATCCCCTTTTGCTCCTCTTTTATTTCCCATGGGAGGGGCCAATCACCTTCCACCTATGACTTTACTCCCATGTCTACCCTGATTTCTCAGCTGTTCTTTTCTTCTGGCAGCTCTGCACATGCGCACGCTAGAAACAGGCTCTAGTTGTTCCTCTGCCTCACTGCTGTCTAGCTCTGTAGGCACCTGATCACTGCCAGAGGGCCTCGGCCCCGTCTCTGCCTCCGATACAGAGCCCTCGTCCCAGCCTTCCCCAGCCTCCAGGACTGACCCATGCTTCTCCCCAACTTTCTCACTCTCCGACTCTGCTGCCAGTTCCACTGGTGGGCCACAAGGTTTTTACGTTGGCTGCTTCTTCGCAACTCTGAAAGTTTGCAGACGAGGCACTGTTCAACATCTCAGAAGCATTGGAGGTGTTCAACAAAGCCACAACCCAAGATTGGAGAGACAAGCTTTGGGATGGAATAAACTAAAGGGATGCTGCTCCTATGATTGTGAGGTCCTGGAAAGTCTGGAAACTTTACTGCAGCCCACTTCAGCTGACTGTTATCTGCAGTTCAGTGGTTCTAATCTCACCAGCTCAAGGTTGACTCAGCCTTCCATCCTTCCGAGGTGGGTGAAATGAGGAGCCAGACTGTAGGGGTGATATGCTGACTCTGTAAACCGCTTAGAGAGGGCTGAAAGCCCTATGAAGCGGTATATAAGTCTAACTGCTATTGCTATTACTGCTATTTAAAAAAAAAAAACTTGGGGATGATCAATACCATTGTAGAAAGTTAGCACCCACCCCTCTCCTAGAAGAATGAAATATTCTAGGAAATATTAAAAAGGCAGAATATTTCCCCTAAAAGAGACGTAAAAATCTTAAAAGGAAACAGAAACAAAAGACCCTCCACTCCCTGCTCCTAGCAGATGTTTTGGTGCCAGCTTATCTACAAAGACAAAAGACCTCAGGTCCAGGATAATGGGATTATCCTTCAGGGCAAAACCGTTCAGCCACAATAGGAAATTGCCCTTCATTGCATCACCCAGCAAGACTCAACCAAGCCTGGGATATAGACAGCCTACAAATTTAGCTAAGACTCCCGCCACCTGGGAGTC
This sequence comes from Thamnophis sirtalis, assembly GCF_051295495.1. Lineage (NCBI taxonomy): Eukaryota > Metazoa > Chordata > Lepidosauria > Squamata > Natricidae > Thamnophis > Thamnophis sirtalis. The sequence continues at coordinate 7,510,736 of NW_028261391.1, forward strand.
TGACAGCCAATAGGATACATTTCTTGCACAGGAACAGGAAGCTCAAAGGCAAGGCCAAAGATAGGATATAAATACATATACATATACATACACACACACACACACACACACACACACACATATACATACATACATATGTACGTATACATATCTATATATCCTGCATATGGTCAACTACCCATGCTTGTTGGTTCTGCTTCTTCATTAAACCATCCTCCCAAGCAACCTCCATGTTTTCAGTTTCTTTCTCTCCACCTGAACCCAGCTAGACATTCCTTCCTACACCATCCACAACATATAGAATAGAATAACAGAGTTGGAAGGGACCTTGGAGGTCTTCTAGTCTGCCTACATAGGGAACCCTTCAGACAAATGGTTATCCAACATCTTCTTAAAAACTCCCAGTGTTGGAGCAATCACAACTTCTGGAGGCAAGTTGTTCCACTGGTTAATTGTTCTCAGTGTTAGGAAGTTTCTCCTCAGTTCTAAGTTTCTTCTCTCCTTGATTAGTTTCCACCCATTGCTTCTTGTCCTGCCTTCAGGTGCTTTGGAGAATAGCTTGACTCCCTCTTCTTTGTGGCAACCCCTGAGATATTGGAAGACTGCTATCAGGTCTCCCCTAGTCCTTCTCTTCATTAAGCTAGACATACTCAGTTCCTGCAACCGTTCTTCATATGTTTTAGCCTCCAGCCCCCTAATCCTCTTTTTTGCTGTTCTCTGCACTCTTTCTAGAGTCTCCACATCTTTTCTACATCGTGGTGACCAAAACTTTATCTAAAATTTATCTTTACCTTACCTGGTTCCCACCACAGCTATAAAGAAGGAACCATTCTCTATGAAGAAGGTTGCAGAATAAAGAGGGAGGTATCGTAAGAAAGCACAAGGATGCATCCAAAAAATCCACCATTGTCCACACCAGGTGGAGTAGCCACTAATTGCACATCGCACATCACTGGCCCTTTCCATGCTCAAATCACACTACGCAAATCGATTTGGTGACTTTGGGCCAGTCACTCTCTCTCTCTCTCTCTCTCTCTCTCTCTCTCTCTCTCTCTCTCTCTCTCTCTCTCTCAACCAATCCACCTAGCAGGGTGATTGTGTGGAAAAGTGGAGGAGGATATTCGCCTCTCTGGGTTATTTGTAAAAATAATGGAAGGGCAGGATACAAAGCAGTGAGTCAATCTATATAAAATGTGGATCCGAGTATCAGAGAGAGACACATCTCTGGCCAGGGTTCAGCTCCTGATAGGGAGCAGCCCTGGCTGGCAGGACAGAACTCCAAGGAGCTATTTTGGAGGTTCCCCACCCGCCAGGCATTTTTAATAATGCTTTCTTCTGGTTTATGGGCCTGCTGTTCCTTGAGCTTGGCTCAACATACTCCCATTCCAGCGTGAACAAAGCCAATCCAAGCAACTTCAGGGGCCAAAATCTTCCGAGCAACATCGACCTCCAAACGAGATGAAATTACGGAGACGCCAGGCGAGAAGGAGTTTTCCAGGCTTTTCAGATGCTGCTCTGAAGAACAGAAGGACAGCCATGGAGAAATTTTGCTCTCCTACACTTGGTGAACAGGCGCAGTCTGTGGATTCTCTTATTTTGGAATTATTTTTAAACAACACCTAGAGCGAAGTGCTTTTCACTTATACAATTAATGTACATTTTCCAGTTTAGGGAAGCTTTTTTTGGTGGTGGTGGGGATCCTTGGCTGTCTGAATGCTGTTCAGACTTGCCCTGGCGGACCACGTAATCTATATTTAGTGAATTTCAGTTGCGTTTCGCAGCCTTTAGCTTGAGAGAACGGAAAGATAAATTCATTCCTCTCCCCTGCTCTAAGTATTTTGGGATCTCAACCCCCATCGTTCCCAGCTTCCCCTCCATTCTTCTGAAAATTGCATTCTTATATTTGCAGGCTGGCTGGTAGCAGTCAAAAAGTTCATCAAGATGTGTGAACAAACCACAGTTGTTGGGTTCACACCAGGGGTGGGTTCCTGCCAGTTCTAACCTCTTCTATAGAAGAGGTTCCCCAAATCTACAGTGCCGTTTAGAACCGGTTCCAGAAGTGAATGCTATTTTTGTTATTATTTCCCCCCCCCCCCCGGAGCATTACCCAATACCTGCCAGAAAACTGTCATTTGGGCTGCACATCTGGATATTACACATCATTGCTCCACATATAACTCTACCCGCTAAGATCAGGGAGGGCCCTGCATAGCCAGCTCATGAAAAAGATGCGTCTGTCTAACTCATCGATATAAATATATTTACTCATTCAGTCAATAACCAAATGATCCAAAACTCAGGAGGTGGAAGGAGGCAGTGATAAATTATGACGGTCCACCCTTACTTGGAAATTCTGCATGAATGCATGCAATGAACACAGCAGCAGCTGAGCTGGCCCCGAAAGGGGATTTTAAATCCCCAGCAGGTAGCTAAGTCTAGCTGACTTTGTAGGCCTTGGAAGCTAAGCAGGGTCAGGCCTGGTTAATCCTTGGATGGGTGATTACCAGGAAACCTTGAAGTTCTAAGCCAGACAGGGAAGTTAATATTAAACCATTTCTGCACTGAACGGCAGAAAGGTGTACATAAGCTTAAGTTCTCACTTTTAAATTGCTTAGAGGACTTCTTCGTTTGTCAGGAGAAGCGGTAAAGATGCTGGAAACCCATGCACTTTTATTTTATTTATTTTAATCTTTTGCATCTCGGTTAGCCTGATCAATTTCTAGATAGGGGGAAGCCTTTGTAAAAAAACAAGCAGCATTGTTAAATCCCTGCCTCCAGAAGTTTGCCTCCAGAAGTTGTGAATGCCCCAACACTGGAAGTCTTTAAGAAGATGTTGGATAGCCATTTGTCTGAAACGGTGTAGGGTTTCCTGCCTAGGCAGGGGGTTGGACTAGAAGACCTCCAAGGTCCCTTCCAACTCTGCTATTGTATTGTGTTCTCCTCAACTTACAACCGCAATGCAACCTGCCCATTACGGTCATCAGACGTGATGATTGAAAAGCAAATAATCACATGACTGACTCAATTTTATGACTGTTTTTGCAGGGTTTGTGCATCAAATCACCATGGTCGTTAAGTGAATCCCTGGTTTTAAGGGCACACCATGGTCGTTGAGCGAGACCACTGTTCCTTATGAGACATTTCTGCCGATACTCAAGAGGTAAATGCTGGTGTTTTGTTTTTTTTGACAAAAATGTCAAAAATCACAGCAATTTGATTGCAGGTTGCTGAAAACGGCAGAAAATGCAGATCACATTCTGAGAGCCCAAAATGTAGTCACGTGACTGTGATGGGGAGGTCCTGAAGTACGTGACTTATGACCAGTTTTCACAAGTTACGACCGTTGTAGCATCCCTGCGGTCAGGGGATCAAAATTCGGACTCTTGGCAACTGACTCACATTTATGACCATTGCAGTGTGCTGGAGTCACGCGATCCCCTTTTGCGACCTTCTGACAAGGTAACAACCGTGTTACTAACTTAACGACTGCAGCGATTCACTTAACGACTACAGCGATTCACTTAAGAACTGTGGCAAGGAAAGTCACACAATGGGGCAAAAACACTTAATACACATCTGTATTGTTCCCATTTTTTAAAAAATAGTTTGGGTCTCCAGTTTTCCAAGGACCTTCAGAATATCACTTCTCTCATTTTTTTTTGGAACAAAGTTTTTTTTAAAAATTTGTTGCAAATTTTAAATTCTTTTATAAACAAAAGTGTTGCCTGGGATTTCCCCTTTAACATCTTCTTGTATACATAGTTCATTTTTTACATCATATTTCCAATTCCAATTTCAGCCATGTTATTTCATTTCCATGTCCTCCATCTCAAATTTAATTTCTTCTTAACGCATAAACAGTATCGTCGTTGTGCCCAAAGTTAACCAAATTTATCATTTCATTTCCCTTTTATCACTCCTCTTTAAGGCCATTTCTCCCACCTGAATGCCCAATTTCCAGCTCTGATTTTCTTTTTAACTCTTGAAAGTTTAGAGAGGGGGAAAAAAATCTCCCTGCCCTTCCTTCAGAGCAATTATGCTTTAAAGGGAAAAAAAACACACAGCCCTTACTGAATGTTTTATGTCATGTTTTAGGTTGCAGCTCATGTAATGTTTATGTAAGAAGTTTGTTTTTTACACAGCGCCACCACAAAATTGGCAGGATAAGCTTTACCACTTAGAGACAAGCCGAGAGCCACTGCAGTTTCTTAAAACAAGGCAAACAAATATTTATGTAACCAATTGAGAGTGTCGGTGGAGAAACGGTTTCATTTAAAAAAAAAAAAAAGCTTCCCAAATGTTTTGCCTGGGTGGACTCTGCCTAATGTCCTTTTCTGCAGCCACTCTGACATCGTTCAAAACCAGATAAGTAACATCACTTTGCAAAGTAAGACTCAAACCAACCAGGGTTACGGATTTAACCGATTTTGCAACAAAGCAAAGCAAATTGGATTATGCAATTCAGAATAGAATAGAATAACAGAGTTGGAAGGGACCTTGGAGGTCTTCTAGTCCAACCCCCTGCTTAGGCAGGAAACCCTACACCACTTCAGACAAATGGTTCTCCAACAACTTCTTACAAACTTCCAGTGTTGGAGCATTCACAACTTCTGGAGGCAAACTGTTCCACTGATTAATTGTTCTCACTGTCAGGAAATTTCTCCTTAGTTATAAATTGCTTCTCTCCTTGATTAGTTTCCGCCCATTTCTTCTTGTTCTACCCTCAGGTGCCTTGGAGAATAGTTTGACTCCTTCTTTTTTGTGGCAGCCCCTGAGATATCAGAACACTGCTATCATGTCTCCCCTAATCCTTCATTAAACTAGACATACCCAGTTCCAGCAACTGTTCTTTATATTTTACCCTCCAGTCCCCTAATCCTCTTTGTTGCTCTTCTCTGCACTCTTTCTAGAGTCTCCACATCTTTTCTACATCGTGGTGACCAAAACTGAATGCAGGATTCCAAGTGTGGCCTTACCAAGGCCTTATAAAGTGGTATTAAGACTTCACGTGATCTTGATTCTATCCCTCTGTTTATGCAGCCTAGAACTGTGTTGGCTTTTTTGGCAGCTGCTGCACACAGCTGGCTCCTATTTAAATGGTTGTCCACTAGGACCCCAAGATCCCTCTCAAAGTTACTACTATTAAGCAAGGTATCACATATACTGTATCTGTGCATTTTCTTTTTAAGGTTTAAGGTCAGTGATTTGTGTCTCATTCTGTTTTCATATTATACACGCACACACAAAAGGATTTATTCTTTTTTCCAATCATCAACCTGGGCGCAAAAACCTAACTCTTTTTTTACAGAAAGGAAAAGATTTTGCAAAAAGCATCGGTCTCTAAACCAGTGTATTTCTCAGCCATGGAAGCTTTAAGATCTTTGGGCTTCAACTCCCAGAAACCCCCAGCCATCACAGCACTGGAATGGCTGGGGGATTCTGGGAGTTGAAGTCCAGGCATCTTAAAAGTTACCACGGTTGAGAAAGACTTCTCAGAAACTGATGGATTTCAGCTCAGTCCTCAAGCAGCTCATATTTACCAAAACTTTAGCTCACATTGTTTCTTTATAAAGTAGTGAAACACTCTTGGAGGACATGAAGGATGTAACGTCTAATTTGTTTCGAAGTGCATATCTTTTACGGATACATAAAAAGAACGGACTTTATGGAAAGTATTTATTTTGATTAGTGAACCAATCCATTTTCTGCACAATATGCAGAGCCATAAACTAATCTGATATATTAGGGTTTTCCAACACACTGAGCCACAAAAACCAACCAAGAGTTATACTAATTTGGTTAATCACTTTGCATGAACCTAGTAACAGGGGATTTTGCTTCCTAAGAGGGTCCAGGAGAGAAGTCACAAAAATTGCAAAAGATAACAGATTAACAGAGATGGAAGGGACCTTATAGGTCATCTAGTCCAACTCCAACTCAAGCAGGAGCCCCTACACCAGCGATGGTGAACCTTTTTTGGCTCGTGTGCCAAAAGTGGGGGCAGTGCAGGAATGCCACACCCATAATGCTATTCGCACGACCCCAGTGCGCATGTGCGCACGACCAATGCTCCTCCCCATTTTGGCATGCTTTTTTCGCCCTCCCCAGGCTCCAGAGGCTTTATAGGAGCCTGGGGAGGGCGAAAACAGCCTCCCCTCTGCCGGAGGCCTTTTGGAGGCTTCAGGAGTGTGAAACCAGAAGTTTATGGGCAAACCAGAAGTTTCGTAGGGCCGTTTTTTGTCCTCCGGAGCCTTCAGGGAAGAAGGCCCCTGAAGGCTCCAGAGGGCAAAAAATGGCTTCAAAATAAGGTCGAAGCCAGCTGGCCAGCACACGCATGCCCGGACAAATGGTTCTGCATGCCACCTGTGGCATGCTTGCCATAGGGTCACCATGACGGCCCTACACCATTTCTGACAAATGGCAGTTCAATATCTTCTTGAAAGTCTCAAGTAATGAAGCTCCTACAACTTCCAAGGGCAACTTCTGTCCCATTGGTTGATTGTTCTCACTGTCAGAAAGTTCTTCCTTATTTCTAGGTTGAATCTCTCCTTGGTCAGTTCCCATCCATTATTCCTTGTCTGGCCTTCAGGTGCTTTGGAAAATATCTTGAGCCCCTCCTCTCTGTGGCAGCCCCTCAAATATTGGAAGAATGCTCTCATGTCTCCCCTGGTCCTTCTCTTCCCTAGACTAGCCATGCCCAGTTCCTGCAACCGTTCTTCCTATGTTTTAGTCTCCAGTCTCCTAATCATCCTGGTTGCTCTTCTCTGCACTTTTTCTAGAGTCTCAAATCTTTTTTACAGTGTGGTGACCAAAACTGGATGCAGTACTCCAGGTGTGTTCTTACTAGGGCTTTATAGTGCTGTATTAGTACCTCACTTGATCTTGATTGTATCCCTCTGTTTATGCAATTTAGGATTGCATTGGCTTTTTTTGGCTGCCGCTGCACACTACTAGCTCGTATTTAGATGTATTTTGCATTTCTTATTCAAATGCCATTCAAATGCTTAGACTAACTTATCTGGAACATTTATGTACTGGTAGAAAATAAGAAACCCACAAGTTTCAGTTAAAGATTTGGCTCCCACGCACTCAGTTTTTCGTCTATGGTTCAATATACTGCATTATGCAAATCCAGATAATGGCATAATTAAGGAACCAGGTCAAACTTGTTGTGGGAATCCATCCGTTTGCACCAAAAAGGTATCAACACCTGAAACTAGATCACCCAACCACTCATCATCCTACCCAAAGGAGAACTGGCAATCAGGAATATCTTGTCTGGGAGAGCCTCCGGCTGAACAAGAATTGTAGCATCCGTTAGTAAACTGATTTCAAAGACAGATATCCCTTCCTTTCACACATGCAGAAAAAAAGGATGCTTCCTCAGCCTTTCCAGAGGAAGTGTGATAGAAAAAGGCTCCCATCAATCACCGTCGCTCAACCAGTTTTGTTCAACCACATCAACAACGCCAAGGTACACAATCCAACGGCAACCAGCAAGCTCACAAGCTACACCCTGGTGAAATGAACCCATATGATGGCTAAGCTTGCTCTGCGCACCGAGGCCTTGTCAACAGCCAGCTGCAAATGTGGTTTGGTGGGGAGGTATTTGCTGATCATCCTGGTGTAAGTTGAGTTTTTTTTAATTAGCCATAGCAAAAAAAAAAAACTGAGATGATACAGTCACCCAGCTGACATTTTTCACAGCAGTCTAGACTGGCCCTTAGTAATTGATCCCAACAGGTAGTAAACACGTGAGGAAGAAGGACTCAGCCAAAGTTTCCCTGATTCTTAAATTATTAAGAACTAACTGATAATCCGGCGTTGCCCAGAACCAATCCCCCTTAGCAATAGCAGTAGACTTATATACCGCTTCATAGGCCTTTCAGGCCTCTCTAAGCGGTTTACAGAGAGTCAGCATATTGCCCCCAACAATCTGGGTCCTCATTTTACCCACCTTGGAAGGATGGAAGGCTGAGTCAACCCTGAGCCTGGTGAGATTTGAACCGCTGACCTGCTGATCTAGCAGTAGCCTGCAGTGCTGCATTTAACCACTGCGCCACCTTGGCTCTTACCAGAGGGAACCCCCTTGTTTTTTCTAAGAACCAATCCCCCTTACCAGAGGGAACCCTCTTGTGGAGTACTGTGAAGCCGCTACCATGGCAACTCCACTGTGCTGGCAGTAGAAGCCAATTTAAGGCACAACAGGCTGTATCTTAACAGAACTTGAATCCAAAATGCATGCTATCACTGTCAAAAGTACGTGATTTGACACTATAAATACTATTCATTCCTTTTCATTTCAGCGGCCAGAGTTATACTGGAACACACACACAGACACACCCCGTGGTGTTAGGGGTGTCTTATTCCCCGTGCATGCGCATGTGCCTCCCGCTGGCCACCTGAATTTCGTTTGACTGGCGCGCATGCATGGGGGGGAGGGTGCATGTGGGAGATGCACATGCATGCAGATGTGCGCACATGCCAGTGGTGGGTTGCAGGTGGTACACCCCATTACGTGTGTACCGGTTCCTGCCGGAAGCAGCAGCCACCGTACCGGAACGGTGCTCTGGAGGTCCCTCCCTCATTCCTTACCTGTATTTGAAGGAAACGGGGCATTTGTGCATGCGCGCGCAGTGTACCGTGTCCGTGTGACACTCCGCCGAGCAGCTGGAGTGTCACAGACGGTGGGCGCGCATGCGTGTGCAGCCCCGTGGTGTACTCCTGGCTCCCGTTGCAGCATACCAGTTGCGACTGGAGCCGAAACTCATTACTGGCACATGCATGGGGGTGCAAGGGAGTGGTGTGCCCCCCATGGGCCATTTTTGGTCCCAGGAGGCTGTAGGGAAGCCTACTAGGCCAAAAGAGGGTGTGGGGGTTGTGTTGCGTGCACATGCATTGAGGGAGCGCGGGGATGTGTGTGTCAGGCGCGCATTGCATTATGGGTGTGGCAGTGATGGGATTCAAATAATTTAACAACCGGTTCTCTGCCTTAATGATTTCTTCCAACAACCAGTTCACCAAACTGCTCGGAAAGTTAACAACCGGTTCTCCCGAAGTGGTGCGAATTGGCTGAATCCCACCACTAGGGTGTGGGGACACTTTTGGCACACAATGACAAAAAGGTTAGCCATCACTGCCCCAGTGAGTGACATTTTCAATCGCAGTTACATGAGTTTACGGGAATACAAGGTCACAATAACACCGGCAGAGCTCTAGATAGTAAGAGAAACTTCCTGGCTTCCGGGTTTGGGCTCCCAGCCCCATCCAAAGGCTATTTACAGCTGCGGCAAGCAGCCCCACGTTCTATGGGGACAATGAATCCAAACAACATTCTGATCAACAACACAATGGACGGTGGAGTGATGCCTTTTGTCCCACACAAAAAACTGCCTGCGGCAGCGAACCTAAAGTTGTGCTTTTCCTGCTGACAGTGTTTTGCCAACACAAAAGTCAGATGCATGGAGTGACAGCACAGCAAGACCAGACGGAGGGGAGACTCTTCCCCATGCTTTGCCCCCAAACCCCCAAATACTTATTTCTGGTCTATGGAATCCTTAAGTGGGTTAATCCTAGGCAAAGCAAATTGCAGCTTGTTTTCTGTTTGCAAATATGAATATATTGCTTGTATGTGTTTCTGTGTGTTTTGTAAGAAATCCTGTGTGTTATGGCAGAGTTAAAACTCATCTTGCTAAACTGGAACTTAAATTATTATATAGATTGGATAACCATTTGTCTGAAATGGTATAGGGTTTCCTGCCTAAGCAGGGGGTTGGACTAGAAGACCTCCAAGATCCCTTCCAACTCTTCTGTTCTGTTCTGTTCTGTTCTGCTCTGTTCTGTTCTACTCTACTCTACTCTACTCTACTCTACTCTACTCTATTCCATTCTATTAGTTTTCAGCCACATGTTGAGGCTGGAGTATATTAATATACTCGCCCTTGTTACAAATAACATCATTCACTTTCGCAAACACTTTCCTAGTGTGGAAAAATACTCCAAGAAATGCTAATCTTTTTTCCCCTTCTCTGAGTACAGATCCCTTCTGATTATTATTCAATCCGGTAAAATCCTATATTTTAAGAGGGCCAAGGTTCCAATCTCATGATGAGCCATCTTGACATTTTTTTTAACCCAACCTCTCCGAGGGAGACCCCTGTCCTGATCAAAATTTGTTCAATAATCCTATCAGAATTACCAGCCTATCTCAAGGGAATCAAGAAAGGAGAGTGATTCTTCAAAATATCAATACATAAACTCTCAAGGTGATATCAGAACCCTATTTATACAATTCCGTATGTACTATTGATGGATTGTCTATGGAGATTCTCAGTCATCCAGGTCATGGATGCCCCAAAGGTGCTTTTTCAAGAAGCAACTGGGCTTTGCGTTTTTTTTCTTTAAAGACCTTTCACTTCTCCCCCAAGAAGCTTCTTCAGTTCTGAACTGAAGAAACTTCTAGGATGAGAAGCCGTCCTGGCACCTCACTACCACATGTGGTGGACCTGTAAAAAACAAGGAGATTTTGGTCACAAACTCAGATGATGCTAGAAAAAATGGCTGGATAACGTATAGAATTCAAGCCAGAATTATTTCTATTAGTTATTTATTACAGAAGGCTATAGCAAAGGGTCAATATACTTAATACTTCAGCGAGAATGGTGTATGCACAGCAATGGAATAGTGAAAACACCCCTTCAGAAAAGGAGATAATAACGAAGATATTTACATGCGCAGAAATGGATAGACTAACGTTAGAATTAAAAAAAAACAAAGGCAGGACAGAATATTATGACACATGGAACAGATTTTGTCAATGGCTGGAAACACGAGGTGGGAATCAGGATACGAAAAAATTAGGCTAAGTAGACCTGAAATGAGAAATTATAAATGAATATGTTGGTCAAAAATAATTGTATAAACTAGCACTGTATAAGTAGTATGTATGTTATTTGTCTTGCATTTTGGTTTCTATGGTGGATGAAACGCCAGGACAGTCACACTGTGTTCGATACACTTATTTGTAAATTTTATATCTATCTATCTATCTATCTATCTATCTATCTATCTATCTATCTATCTATCTATCTATCTATCTATCATCTCTATGTGTGTGTATGTATGTATGTATGTATGTATGTATCTATCTATCTATCTATCTATCTATCTATCTATCTATCTATCATCTCTATGTATGTATGTATGTATGTATGTATGTATCTATCTATCTATCTATCTATCTATCATCTCTATGTATGTATGTATGTATGTATGTATGTATGTAAGTATGTATCTATCTATCTATCTATCTATCAATCTATCAATCTATCTATCTATCTATCTATCTATCTATCTATCTATCTATCTATCTATCTATCTATCTATCTATCGAAAAATTAAGCCCAGTTGCCTTTTAAAAAAGCACCTTTGGGATATTGATTGATTGATTGACAAGTCCGCTCTGTGTCAGCTACTATACTGTCTCCCCATGTCTTTTTTCTACAATTTCTTTTTCATTAACTTCCCCATCTAGCTGACAGCCCGAGGATATCCCAATGGCATCTCGGTGGCCTTTTGGCAGGAGAGCAGGATTAACAAAGGGCATCTCGTTGTTGTGACTGGGATGGGGAGACTCACAAGCACCCTGGCCTTTCTAATGAACGGGCTCCTCGCCTCCGAGGCTCATCCTTACCCGTGACCACGAACGTCACAAAAAGTCTCAACACAGCTGCCTGTGGAGACAGCAACCACAAGAGTTGCTTCAAAAGAGGCAGGCGGTAGGCAGATAACAACCTGCAAATCCGCATTGTTGGAAGAGATGGAAGGATGAGGGTGGAGGGGGAAGAGCAGAAGGAAAGTTAAGCGTGCAAGACATGTGCCCTTTCCGTGCTCTTGGCCGGCATCCCCGGGAGAATTGGACCTGTCAGGGCAAAGCTATTCCAGGCCCATAAAAGGCCACGACCTCTCACCGGGGTCTCTGCAACTGCAGTTTCCAGACTTGTGTAGAAAATCTCCTTTTCTTGTGTGTGTGCAGTGCGATTGATGAGCTGCTGTGTGCCAGCTCCCCCTGCAGGGGACAAGTGGCCTTGCAGCCATGCTAGAACTGCAAATCTTCAACCTGGTTTGTTCCCCCGCGCTCTTTCTCTCTCGAGCCTTACCATCCCTTTCTCTCTGCTCCCAGCTATCAGTCCATCTTAATGCTGACACCACCAGGATCATTTATTCCTTTTAAAAAAAATACCGCTGGATGTTGGCACAACTTTGCAAATCTTCTATGAAAAAAAAAAAGGCAAACGGTTTTCTTATCACATTAACGACTTCCCAACCGGAAAACAAACAGCACAAAAGGATGTAAAGGACCTTTGTTAGGAGATCGATCGGAATAGAGCTGGAAGGGACCTTGGAGGTCTTCTAATCCATCCACATCTGCCTATCCCGGTCCTTGGGAAGGACTCGATAGGCAGACAAAAATGCCAAATCTGGTTGACTAAGTTTGGACAAGTGGCTGTCCAATCTCTTCTTCAAAACCTGGAGCGATGAAGCACCCATAACTTCTGGAGGCAACTTCTGTTCCACTGGCTAATTGTCCTCACTGTCAGGAAGTTTAATTCCTTAATTCCCGGTTGCTTCTCTCCTTGATTACTTTCCATCCATTGCTTCTTGTCCTGCCCTCTGGTGCTTTGCAAAATAAGTTGACCCCCCTCTCCTCTGTGGCTGCCCCTCAAATACTGGAACACTGCTACCATGTCACCCCCTAATCCTTCTTTTCTCTAGACTAGCCATGCCCAGTTCCAGCAACCGTTGTTCATATGTTTTAGTCTCCAGGCTTTTAATCATCTTAGTTGCTCTTCTCTGCACTTTTCTCTAGAGCAAAGGCCTTCAAACTTGGCAGTTTTAAGACCTGTAGACTTCGGTTCCACCACAAATCCGCGAAGCCCTTATCCGCGGAGACATAAGCGCGAAGACTAATTCGCGCCGTTCAAAGCGCTAAGGAAAAACGCGACCCTACCGCGATGACATAATCGCGGAGGGCAAAAACGCGCATTCCCAAGCACTCAGTACCCTAAACCTAACCCTAAACCTAACCCTAAACCTAACCCTAAACCTAACCCTAAATCTAACCCTAACCCTAAACCTAACCCTAAACCTAACCCTAAACCTAACCCTAACCCTAAACCTAACCCTAAACCTAACCCTAAACCTAACCCTAAATCTAACCCTAACCCTAAACCTAACCCTAAACCTAACCCTAACCCTAACCCTAACCCTAAACCTAACCCTAAACCTAACCCTAAACCTAACCCTAAAACAAACCCCTAAACCTAATCCTAACCCTTACCTTAATTGAAATCGGCTTTCTGCCGCGGCGCCGTTTTAAAGCGCCCTTCTGTTGCCGTGCTGTTGTCACAGCGGTGATGACGCACGGTGATGACGTCACGGCTTTAGCGACGCAATTTTATCACCGCTAGTTTGACGGGCGCGGTTTTGTCGTGCCACGGTAGACTTCAACTCCCAGTATTCCACAGCCAGCTAGCTGGGGAATTCTGGGAATTGAAGTCCACAAGTCTTAAAGTTGCCAAGTTTGGAGGCCCCTGCTCTAAGGTCTCAATATCTTATTTGTAACCAAAACTGGATGCAGTATTCCAAGAAACCTTTTAAAAGGTAGTTTACATCAAGGCAGAAACGGTATCCAGTGCGCAGGCATCACTCACAATGCGGCCTAATAACATAAATGCACATGTGCCGCATTCAAAGGAGCTTTCAAAGGAATCGTTGTACAAGCTAACATTAAGCTAGCCAGCTTGCACAAAGCCTGGGCTCTCGAACAACGAATTAAGAGAAATGTCGGCAGATGAATTTTTGCCAGCAAGTAGCAGGGACAGGCTTAAAACAGACAGCTATTCAAATGAAGTGGGTTAATCCTACGCAAAGCAAATTGCAGCTTGTTTTCTGTTTGCAAATATGAATATATTGCCTTCATGTGTGTCTGTGTGTTTTGTAAGAGGTCCTGTGTGTTATGGCTGAGTTAAAAGTCATCTTGTTAACATTAAACTGGAACCCAGGTATTACATACTCTATATTGGATAACCATTTGTCTGAAGTGGTGTAGGGTTTCCTGCCTAAGCAGAGGGTTGGACTAGAAGACCTCCAAGGTCCCTTCCAACTCTGTTATTCTATTCTCTGCTATTCTATTCTATTCTATTCTATTCTCTGCTCTGCTATTCTATTCTATTAAGGGAGGATTTAGCTGCGTTCAACCTAGTTATTCAGCTTGCTAAATTAGCCTGTTTTCTGATTTGCAAAATATAACCAGCCGTACTTGAGCTGGATGTGCTTGCCACCCTAAATCAGAAAAAGTCTAACCCTGTTAACTCTCAGATAGCTTAGTCTGCCATGGCGTTATGTCTCCATGGCCTTTGCTTGTCCTTGAAGTGTGTGGTGTGAACCAAATCAATGCTTTTCTATCAAAAGATTTGCATCTTACCCTACGGTCTGAATATATCAAGAACCAGATGAGAAAATAGTATTTTCCCCCTTCTTCTTTTAATTTAGTAGCCAGTATAGTATATCGGTTCAGATGCCGGACTAGAAACTGGGAGACGTGTGAGTTCTGCTAAGATACACATCTAATAAATACATATTTTTTTCTTCCGCGCTGTCTTAGAATCCTAGAACTGATTACCCAATAGACCTGGAATGCACTCAGCCAGGAAGGCTGTGTGTTTTATAACATGATATAATCACACTATAGGCAATCCACATTTGTCTGCAGGGGAATATTGAAACATCTGCCACACCACTGCAATGCAAACCCCAGCCTCTAAGTGCTTACATGTTGGCATTGCAACAGAGGTATGAAAAGGTGGAGCCTGGCGGCGTGATGTCATCACACATTTTATCGCCCTGCCATCATACGATGGTTCTATTGTCTACGGTGCTCTTTTTTTGATGTTGGTGGTGCCTTCAAGTCAGCGCCGACTCCCAGAGACTCTGGTGTAACACCATTTTTCTTGGCAACATTTCTGAAAAGGGGTTTGCCCTTGTTTTCTTCTTCCTAGGGCTGAGACTGGTTTGGCCAAAGTCATCCCCGCTGGCTTCATGCCTAAAAAAAGGGGCTAGAATTCAAAAACCAATCGCCTGGTTTCCAGCCAGGTGCCTTCAACTAGGAGACCAAGCGGGCTTTCTGTAACATCATTAGCAGCCGGAGATGGGAAGTCCTCGTAGACCTTGATGCGTTCCCATTATTCAAAGTTTCTCAGTACCAGCAGCTCCTTGCCAAGAATTTTTGAGTAAATTTTGCTTCAAATCAGACGAGCTGGCTCGCTTTTCAGTATCCTTTTTGCCACACAAGTATTCAAAGTAACTTGAAGTATAAGTACACTCTGATATTTTAAGCACTGACTTTTGACCGTAATCTTCTCCATTCCCTTTTAGAAAAGGGTTTGGGGCCAAGCATTGAACTGACCAACTTATGCCATTCCCATTGCAGGTGGGACGTTTGGCCAACATTGTTATAGTGTTTTGTTTTTTTACTGTTTTATATAGCCTACTAGGTGATAACCCGGCTGCCCGGGTATTTATCTATCCCAACCCTCTTTCCATGAACGTTGCTGCAATTTCTAATGTTGGATTTCCCCCCCTTAATAGAGGGAGCCCCTTTGTGGAGTACTGCGAAACTGTTACCATGGCAACTCCACTGCACTGTACAGTTGAAGTCATTTTATGGCAGTACAGTAGAAGCCGTTTGAAGGCACAACAGGATGTATCTTAACAGAACACACACCCCGAGGAGTGTTACGGATGTCTTACCCCCCCCCCCCCAGTATTTGTTTCCAGAGAGTAAGTCATCTGTGTACCACGTTTGGTTGAAAGTGCTCGAGGCGTTTCAGAGTTATGCTGGAACACACACACACACACACACACACACACACACACACACACACACACATAAGATAGATAGATAGATAGATAGATAGATAGATAGATAGATAGATAGATAGATAGATATAGAGATTAGATAGATAGATAGATAGATAGATAGATAGATAGATAGATAGATAGATAGATAGATAGATAGATAGATAGATAGATAGATAGATATAGAGATTAGATAGATAGATAGATAGATAGATAGATAGATAGATAGATAGATAGATAGATAGATAGATAGATAGATAGATAGATGATAGATAGATGATAGATAGATAGATAGATAGATGATAGATAGATGATAGATAGATGATAGATAGATGATAGATAGATGATAGATAGATATAGATAGATAGATAGATAGATAGATAGATAGATAGATAGATAGATAGATAGATGATAGATAGATATAGAGATTAGATAGATAGATAGACAGACAGACAGACAGATAGATGATAGATAGATAGATAGATAGATAGATGATAGATAAATAGATGATAGATAGATAGATAGATGATAGATAGATAGATAGATAGATAGATAGATAGATAGATAGATAGATAGATGATAGATAGATAGATAGATAATAGATAGATGATAGATAGATAGATAGATAGATGATAGATAGATAGATAGATAGATAGATAGATAGATAGATAGATAGATAGATAGATAGATAGATTTATTTATTTATTTATTTATTTATTTATTTATTTATTTATTTAATTGACAACTGTGGACATCCCTTGAGGGGAATCAACAGATAACTATCTCTCTCTCTTTTTTTTTTTTGCTTTCTTTGTTTCCTGGCAGAATTGAATGAAGTAGAGCTAGTCCTCAATTTACAACAGTAAATTGTTTTTACTGTTACACACACACACACACACACACACACACACACACACACACACACACAATCCAGAGACTGATGGTCAGAAGCCAGCTGGGCCAAAGAGTGAATGACCATGAAAGAATTATCCGACAATGGCTTGAGACACACTATGCAATGTGTGATCCCATCCTCGCTTGCTACCTGCAGAAAAGCATATACAGTGATAGTTTCTAACAGTGCTTATAAACCATAACTTATACTCCAGCCACTGGAGAGCTCCCCAAGGCTTCAAGAGCTGCTACTCCAGGTAGAGTAACTGGGTGGCCTTCAGCCCCTCAGATACCCAGACAATACGGAAGACATAACCCCCAATCCTTGAAAGAGAACAGATTGGAGAAAGCGAGCGCGAGAGTGATGGCCTCTTTGTTACCTCATACTTTACAGCTTTGAGTTAGCTGGACTTTGTAATTTGCTCATGCCTTAAGAAAATGAAGATTTAAAGCTGCAGCCCCCCTATCTGGTTAGAAATACTCCTAAATTCCAGAGGCTTATCGTGAATAACCCTGCATGGATTGCATTGTTATGCTTGACTGGCGAAAAAAGGGCCAAGAAGTGTTATTTTCACTTCTTAAAAACAAATAGCTATCTGGAAACTTCAGACGTCGCCTTCTTCCCACAGAATTTACCACGAGAATCTCCAAAAATTGCATATACAGGCAGTTCAAAGTTACAACAGTACTGAAAAAATGTGAGTTAGGACCGTTCTTCACAGTTACGACCTTTTCAGCATTCTCATGAATCACGCGGTCAAAATTCAGGCGCTTGGTAACTGACTCGTATTTATGACGGGATCACGTGACTTGGCGACCTTCTGACCAGCCAAGTCAATGGGGAAGCCAGATATCCCTTAACAACCGGGTTACTAACCAATCAACTGCCGCGATTCGCTTAGCAACCGTGGCAAGAAAAAATCGTAAAACAGGGGCAAAACTCACTTAACGACGGTCTTACTTAACAACAGAAATGTTGGGCTCAGTTGTGGTCGTAAGTCAAGTACTACTGGTAGAAGGCAAAACTGAATTGCAGCATGGAAGATTTGAGAGTTACTAAGGAAAAGTCATGATTATTGGGGGTGAGAATTATGCTCGGTTGGCACAAGACCAGAAATGGCCAAAACTCAGCCAAAAAGGAAGAAGAAGAAGAAGGAGGAGAAGGAGAAAGAGAAGAAGAAAAAGGAACATGATGCAAAGCTTGATTTGATTAATAAAACAGAATGTGCTTTTTCGCCTTCGCAGTTAACAGCTTAATATATAGCTTAAAACATATAATTAGCACTTATCCAATAAACACGGAATGGGCTGTGCTGCGTAGCATTTTCTAAATCTAGCGTATTATACACAGAGATCTCAGGCAGAGGATTCCATAAAGCAAATATTTCCAGGGAGTGTTAAGTGGTCTACTGAGTTTTAACTTAATATGTTTTCCTAGCTAGATAAATCAATTAGTCTGTATTACTGTTTAGGAAACACACACAACCTCCACTGATCTAAAAATCAGCCTTTTTTTTCTTCTTCTTGTGCACATAATTTATCCATATTCAGCTCATCTCCCCAGGATTTTCCCACTTAATGTTTTCGCTTTCCATAATTCTCTAAGGCAGTGTTTCTCAACCTTGGCGACTTTAAATCCTGTGGACTTCAACTCCCAGAATCCCCCAGCCAGCACAGCTGGCTGGGGGATTCTGGGAGTTGAAGTCCACAAGATTTAAAGCCGCCAAGGTTGAGAAACACTGCTCTAAGGTAAAGGTAAAAATTCCCTTCGCACATATGTACTAGTCGTTCCCGACTCTAGGGGGCGGTGCTCATCTCTGCTTCAAAGCCGAAGAGCCAGCGCTGTCCGAAGACATCTCCATGGTCATGTGGCCGGCATGACACAACCCCGAACGCTGTTACCTCCCCACCAAAGGTGGTCCCTCTTTTTCTACTTGCATTTTTACATGCTTTCGAACTGCTAGGTTGGCAGAAGCTGGGACAAGTAACGGGAGCTCACCCCATTACGATGGCGGTAGGGATTCAAACTGCCAACCTTTCTGATCGACAAGCTCAGCGTCTTAGCCTACAACAAAACTTGTAACACTCAAATTTCCTAATTATCTGCTCCAGGGATACCATTCCATTCTGGGATGGTAGTCCCCCACAAAATTTGGATGGACTCAAATTAGGGGGTGGGGAGTGGAGAATGCCCCGTTGCTGTTAATCTTTCTGTAGTGCAGTGACCTGAAAGAACATGGCTAAGGCCCAGCTTTTGAACGAGAGACAAAACAAGGGTCAGAAAAGAGGTTAGGAGAAAAAGGGAAGGAATAGTCAAAGCCTCCCCCGGAATCCAAATATTTTTAAACAAACCTGGATGAATGGCTGGCTTGCCATCAATGATAGCAAGGAGTTCGGCTCAAGCGAGCAATAATCCCCCTGTCTCATGGATCACAGATAGTCCTCGACTTATGACCGTTCAAAAATACAACGGCGCGGAAAAAGAAGACTTTTGCGCCGTTGTCCCTGTGGTCGCCTGATCAAAATACGGATTGCTAGGCAACTGACTCATATTTATGACGGGTTGCAGCGTCCCGGGATCATACGATCCCCTTTTGCGACCTTCTGACAAGCAAACTCAGTAGGGAAACCCGATTCACTTAACAACCAGGTTCCTGACTTAACATTTGCAGTGATTCACTTAACAACGGTGGAAAGAAAGATCGGGAAACGGGGCAAACTGGGACACTTAACAACCGCCTTACTTACCGATGGAAATTTCGGGGTCACTTGTGGTCGTAAGTCGAGGAGTATCGTGTTTCCCCGAAAATAAGTCAGGGTCTTATTTTCTTTTGACGCCCGAAATAAATGCTTGGCCTTATTTTCGGGGAGGTCTTATTATTTTTGAGGTGCAGGAGGTGGTGAGTGTGATCACCTCATGGCTGCTTCTGTGATGCAATATTTTCGGGGAGGGCTTATTTTCAGGGGAGGGCTTATTTTAGCGCGTGCGCTCAAAAGCCCAATTGGGCTTATTATCCGGGGAGGTCTTATTTTCGGGGAAACAGGATGCCTGGATTTTCCTGATATTGGTCCAAAATTCTTCACTAATCTGGAGGTCCGAGAGTCAAGACAGATGATATCTCTTGATTTTTTTATTTTACTTGTTTGGTGGGGGTAGAATAAATTCTAGAATCATTTCTCAAGGTGGTGACACCATCCTGCCCCCTCCCCAAAAAACCCCCAGGAGATATTTCTTTCTGATTATTATTCCCTGGAGAGATAATTGAAACTTGAGCAGATTGTATGGACTTCTCTAAAGACCATTGTGCAATGAAAAGAGAGGACATCCACATACACACACAAACACACACACACACACTCAGTGTGTGCCATCAAGAAGCATAACAACATCCCAGACACCCAGGAGAAACGAGCCCGCATACTTTCCGCCTCTGAAATTATTTCTAAAAGGAATTGTCTTTCATTATGTTACGGAAGAAGTGGAAAAAATTAAAAACACAAACAAAATATAAAATAAAATGAGAAATTACTGGGGATTTGCCCAGCCTGGCATTTCATTATTTCTGCTCAGTTTGGAGGGGGAAAAAAACTGTCCACATTTCATGCAAAGGATTAGAACAGGGGGTCCCCAAACTTGGCAACTTTAAGACTTGTGGACTTCAACTCCCAGAATTCTTAAAGTCTTGGCCACTTTAAGAAGTCTTAAAGTGGCCAAGTTTGAAGACCTCTGGGATAGAAGGACAGTTGAGAAGAAACTACGGAGCCATTTCAGGTCTGCTTTCAGTGCATTTAGTACAAAAACTTTTGTTTTTACCATCTTCCTGGTATGCCGATATACAGAAGGTAGTCCTGAACTTACAACCATTCATTTAACGACCGTTCCGAGTTAAAACGTCGTAAAAGGGGGCAAAACTCGCTTAACAAATTTTTCATTGAACAACAGAATTAACAGCAGGGATTTTGTGCCCAATTGTGGTCATAGGACGAGGACTACCTTGTAGATATGAAAGTAACCATTCCACAATTGGAAACGCTGAAATCTTCTTCTATTTGTGGAATGGGGTCCTCACACGACATGCAAAGCTTGTGCAATTCCCTCGTTATCCATTTCTCTTCGTGTTTGGGAACCCTCCTCTTTATAGGATGCCATTTGCTGATGATATTCCCTCTATCTACAACAGGTTTCAACCTCAGTGCTTCAGCCATCTACCTCAATCTCTCCTATTTGCAGTCACATCACAAGGGCAGGTGGCGTTTACTCATAGAGGAAGGCGCATCGCTGAGAGCACCCAGGGTGTCAACGCTTGTCTTCCTAACCCAACACACACCAGACAAAGAAACCTGTTATTCTCTTTTTGCAGAAAAACAGACACACACATAGACGCACCACCCTAAAGCACGTGAGCCCCAAGCCACTCCTTGAAGGAGGAGATGGGGGGGGAGGGAGGAGGAGGAGGAAGGAGAGAAAGCAGAGGAAGAAGAAGAGGGGGAAAAGGAGGAGAAGAGGAAGAAGGGGAAGAAGGGGAAGAAGAGGAGGAGGAAGAAGAAGAGGAAGAAGAAGAGGAAGGAGAGGAAGAGGAAGAAGAGGAAAAAGGAGGAGGAGGAGGAGGAGGAGGAGGAGGAAGAAGAAGAGGAGGAGGAGGAGGAAGAGGAGGAAGAAGGAGAAGAAGAAGAAGAAGAAGAAGAAGAAGAAGAAGAAGAAGAAGAAGAAGAAGAAGAAAAGAGGAGGAGGAGGAAGGAGAGAAAGCAGAGGAAGAAGAAGAGGAAGAAAAAGAGGAAGGAGAGGAAAAAGGAGGAGGAGGAGGAAGAAGAAGAAGAGGAGGAGGAGGAGGAGGAGGAAGAGGAAGAAGAAGAAGAAGAAGAAAAGATGAGGAGGAGGAAGGAGAGAAAGCAGAGGAAGAAGAAGAGGAAGAAAAAGAGGAGGAGAAGAGGAAAGGGAAGAAGAGGAAGAAGGGGAAGAAGAAGTGGAAGAAGAGGAGGAGGAAGAAGAAGAGGAAGAAGAACAGGAAGGAGAGGAAGAGGAAGAAAAGAGGAAGAGAAGGAAGAAGATGAAGAAGAGGAAGAGGAGGAGGAAGAGGAAGAGAGGAGGAGGAAGAAGAGGAGGAAGAAGAAGAGGAGGAGGAGGAAGAGGAAGAAGAGGAGGAGGAAGAAGAAGAGGAAGAAGAGGAGGAAGAAGAGGAAGGAGAGGAAGAGGAGGAAAAGGAAGAAGAGGAGGAGGAGGAAGAAGAAGAAAAAGAAAGAGAGGAGGAAGAACAGGAGGAGGAGGAGGAAGAATAGGAGGAGGAGGAGGAGGGAGGAGGAGGAGGAGGAGGAGGAGGAGGAGGAGGAGGAGGAGGAGGAGGAGGAGGAGTAACATTTTTCTGGTGTGCCATGGGTTGGCCTGTCAACTTCAACACCTTGACAGAAAAAGTGAGTTAAGAAAAGTGGTTAAGAAAAGACAAACAGAAGGAAAGTAGATTCAGGGCGTTTTCTTGAAAAGTTTGCTGAGGACAAAATCCCAGTCTGGGAAGTTATAAGTCAACAGCAAAGGGCCTTTCCTTTCGTGGACCAGGTGTGCTCTGAATCTCAGCCCTTCTGAACCTGCTTGTCCCCAGAGCGCTGGAGAGTGTTAACTCTCAAGAAAAAGTAACACACAGCTAGAAGGCAATACTTCCGAAGACCATTTAATTAAGAAAGACTATTGATCTCCTGGCACATTCTAGCAGAAGTCTCTTTCCTGAATCCTAAAAGCTCTTTTGCCAAATTTCTGGAATCGTAGATCACTAAATAAATGTGAGGAAAACGTAACAGAATAACACGGGGGGAGGAAAGGGTTTTGGCCTCCGCAAGTCCAGTTGTCACCAAAAACAGGTCCGTTTTTGGCTGCAGAGTGCTTCTGGGTGCTGGGGAGGGTGAAAACCCAACACACGGAAGCCAAATACATTTTTCCCCCTAGTTTTCCTCCTGCAAATCTAGGTGCGTCTTCAAAGTCCGAAATATACTGTAAGTACTGCAGTGATTCGCTTAACAACTGTAGGACAAAAGGTGAGGAAATGGGGCAAAAATCACTTTAAAAATGTCTCGCTTAGCAACAGACATTTTGGTCTCAATTGTGGTCGTAAGTCAAGGACTGCCTGTACCGTAAATCTCAGCAAATCTCCCTTATGTTTGAAGGAATTTGGCAAAGAATAGAATATGGAATGGAATATAGAATGGAATATGGAATGGAATATGGCCGTAGTTCCCAAACTTGGCAACTTTAAGACTTGTGGACTTCAACTCCCAGAATTCTCCAGCCAGCTCTGCAGAGCTGGCTGGAGAATTCTGGGAGTTGAAGTCCACAAGTCTTAAAGTTGCCAAGTTTGGGAACCACTGGAATATGGAATGGAATATGGAATATGGAATGGAATATGGAATGGAATATGGAATGGAATATGGAATGGAATAGAACAGAGTTGGAAGGGACCTTGGAGGTCCTCTAGTCCAATCCCCTGCTCAGGCAGGAAACCCTACGCCATTTCAGACAAATGGTTATCGCAACATCTTCTTAAAAACTGTGTTGGAGCATACACAACTTCTGGAGGCAACTTGCTCCATTGTTAAACTGTTCTAACAGTCAGGAAATTTCCCCTTAGTTCTAAGTATGTGTATGAAGTATACACAGTGTAAAGAATGTGTATATAAAGTATAACGAAGGTGTCCAGTTGCTAGCTTTTGAACGAAATCAAGTTGTCTGAATGCGTTTTCTCTTCCCCACACGTCTGCCTCTGCCTTTCTCTCTTGTTTTTGCTTCTTCCCCTTCTGCTATTTTCCCTTCTCTTAAAAATAAACCACATGAGTTCACAAATATTGAAAAACTAGACCTTGTACGCTCGCATTAAACAAGTTCGCCTGCCGTTGTGTTGATGAGAGCCATCTGTTTCAACTTTAGCGCTGAATTCGCACACACTCCTATATACTGTAGGTCTTCCAGAAATGAGCTTAGGGCTCATTTCTGACTATTTTCCTGAGAGTCGGGTTGCGTTGAACAAATGAGACTTATGCCAAGGTCTTTTGTTAAGTGTATATTGACCGAGCAAGAATTTAAACTCTATTTTTTATGAATGAACCCCCCACAACGATACGGTATAAAGCAGAGGTCTTTGAACTTGGCAACTTTAAGACTTGTGGACTTCAACACTCAGAATTCTCCAGCCAGGAGATGGTTCCTTTCATCTCTACCGGTAGTCCTCATCCTATGACCACAATTGATCCCAAAATTCCTACTGTTAATTCTGTTGTTCCATTGTTGAGTGAAACATTTGTTAAGTCAGTTTTGCCCCATTTTACGACATTTCTTGACGCAGATGTTAAGTGAATCCCTGCGGTGGGTAAGTGAATAACCTTAAGTGAATCTGGCTTCCCCATTGACATAGTTGTTGAGCACGCGAATTTTGATCCCATGACCTTGGGAAGTCGTTAAGTGTAAAGATTAGCAATAGCAATAGCAGTTAGACTTATATACCGCTTCATTCAGCCTCTCTAAGCGGTTTACAGAGTCAGCATATCGCCCCCACAGTCTGGGTCCCCATTTCACCCACCTCGGAAGGATGGAAGGCTGAGTCAACCTTGAGCCAGTGAGATTAGAACCGCTGAACTGCAGATAACAGTCAGCTGAAGTGGCCTGCAGTACTGCACCCTAACCACTGCACCACCTCGGCTCTTTGGCCGCAGGTCACTTTTTTTTTCAGGGCTGTTGTAAGTTGGAACGGTCGTTAAACTAATAGTGGTATGTTCAGGACTACCTATTGTTTATCGGCATACCAGGAAAATGGTAAAAATGAAAGTTTTTGTACTAAATGCACTGAAGGTGGACCTGGAATTGCTCTTCTCGACTGTCCTTCTATCCCAGAGGTCTTCAAACTTGGCCACCTTAAGACTTGCTGGCTGGAGAATTCTGGGAGTTGAAGTCCACAAGTCTTAAAGTTGCCAAGTTTGAAGACCTCTGGTATAAAGCTTCCTGTTTTGATCAACGCAGAAAACATTCCTGAACGTTCGAGTCAGAGGACGATCCAGGATCCATTGATCATTCTTTATTCTCTCCATAAGGTTCACGAAGGGTCTTTTATTTTTAAGAGTAATGTCGTTAGCTGCCAAACCCTGCCCAGAGCTCCGAAATATTTCTGCTCTTCAAAGTGTCTGGTCACCTGAGACTTCCCAACCTGTCTCTGGGAAGAGATGAATTAGGGTTCTAGTTAATTCATTTTTACAGCATCTGTGACATTCTTCTCAACATCTGATCTCCTCCAGATGTTGGGTTTCAGCACCTGAAATTCCCCACTGCCCCGACCTTCAACACTATCAATTCTGGCGATTAGTCCAATACATCTGTAGGACATAACACTTCGCCCCAAAAGTTCACCGAGTTATAAAAGGCATAAAACAAAGCTACAGGGCAGAGAAAGGATTTGAATGACAGGAAGCTCCGGTGTCCTGTTTCCAAGCCGTCAATCTGGGTGGCACAACCGTCAAGAAGGATTCTAGATTTTTTTCCACGCTACGATGGGAAAGCACCATTTGCCTTCCACGAATACCATTTCATATATCGCTGCACTCAGTTGGCCTTTTAGAAATTGGAAACGGATAAAATATGAATTGCGTTCTGAAAAAAATACAGGTAGGGATCTGCATTTAGCTTCAAGGTAAAGGTTCCCTTTGCACATATGTGCTAGTCGTTCCCGACTCTAGGGGGCAGTGCTCATCTCTGTTTCAAAGCCAAAGAGCCAGCGCTGTCTGAAGATGTCTCCGTGGTCATGTGGCTGGCATGGCTAAATGCCGAAGGGGCATAGAACGCTGTTACCTTCCCACCAAAGGTGGTTCCTATTTTTCTACTTGCATTTTTAATGTGCTTTTGAACTGCTAGGTTGGCAGAAGCTGGGACAAGTAACAGGAGCTCATTTCGTTATGCAACACTAGGGATTCAAACCACCGAACTGCCGACCTTTCTGATCGACAAGCTCAGCGTCTTAGCCGCTGAGCCACCGCGTCCCTTGCCACACCGGGAGCCCGGAGCAAAACAGGAAAGGGGGAACAGTTCAAAGAGCAAGCTTATGATTAAACCAAAAATCCAATAAACCTCAGCTTTTACACTTTGGCATCAAGAGAAATCTACCAGCTGGGTTCCCTTATGCCTGCTTCCTCCTCCACCAAGATAGCCACAGGGCTTTCTGCCCCTTGTAAAGATACTCTTGATCAGGAACGGAAAACGAATCTTTGCAGCGAAACAGGGCCTTCCCTTTTATCGAGAAATCAACTTTTCGCCCCCATAATTCTTGCTTTTTTTTCTTTCCAATCATCGCAGGCAGTGGTGTTTTTCCTACCGGTTCTTGGGGGGGGGGGGGGTTGTGTCATGTGATTGGATGGGTGTGGCTATGTAGTTATGTGACTGGGGAGGGAAGAGGGAGGGGGTTCAAAAGACAGAATCTCACTTTAACAATGTCCTGCTGGAGCAGGGGGTTGGATTAGATGACCTCCAGGTCCCTTTCAGACCTGGATTGCTGTGCTCTTTCAAGGTATCCTCGGAAGCTGTATCTAGTGACAGGTTTGTGGTCCTTCCTCCCTCTCCTTTCTCTCTCTCTCTCCCTCTCTCTCTTTCTTTCTTTTCTTTCTTTCCTTCCTTCTTTCCTTCCTTCCTTTCTTTCTTCTTTTCCTCCCTTTTTTCTCAGATCTTTCCTTCTTTCTTTACTTTCTTTTCTTTCTTTTCTTTCTTTCTTTCTCCTTTTCCTCCCTTTTTTCTCAGATCTTTCTTTCTTTCTTTACTTTCTTTTCTTTCTTTCTCCCTTTCCTTCCTTTTTTTCTCCGATCTTTCTTTCTTTCTTCCTTCCTTCCTTCCTTCCTTCCTTCCTTCTTTCCTTCTTTCTTTCTTTCTTTCTTTCTTTCATAGCACCCTCCACCCCCATTTTTGGTGTAGCAGGCCTCAGGGAAGCCTCTTAGGAGCAAAAACGGACCCCAAATGCTAAAAAAAAAGTTTAAAAAAAGTTGCACAGCACAGCTGATCGTCTGAATATTTTCTTTTTTAGTTTGTTAATCCTTTTTTTTACTACCGGTTCGAGCGAATTGGTAGCATTTCACCCATGATCTCAGGGTCCTTTCATGCAATACTGCTTAACAGGGAGATTCTCATCTCATGTTCCAGAAACACAAAATGGGCTATTCCCCCACCCCCCTCCCCAAAAAAGGCTTTTGAGTTGAGGCCTCAAAGACGATGAATCATCTTTCGATCCCTGATCTCTTGCCATCAGCCCGTAAATTCTGAAACTTTCGTCCCTGCACATCTGGATCAGGTTGTAGAAAACGGGCCTTAGGACTTCTCTAAAACAAGGACTAATTGATTAAGGAGCACTGCTCTTAATTTTTAGGAAGGGAGAGGAAAGAAAGCGGGGGAGAAAAACAACAACTGTCTTGGCTGGTGTGTGTCCCCCCCCCCCCAATACTTTTAGTTTTAATTAATTACATGTATTTATTTAAGAGGATTTACAGCCTGTTCCAAAGTCTCCGGCGAAGAGCCAGTGCTCTCCAAATACGTCTCTGTGGTCATGTGGCCGGCACGACTAAACGCCAAAGGCTCACGGAACGCTGTTGTCCTAGCCCATATTCTTGGCAGGGAGACGATTGTGTACACAGAAAAGGAGGCCAAGAGGAGATGCTGGAGGGAAGACAATGGGTCGTAACGTAAATCCCCATCAAAGCAAAGACAGGCTTTGACCAAAAATGGTAGCACAACTCAAAAGTCTGCATATGCATTTCGAAATGCTACTTGAAAATAACAAACACAGCTAGTCAACATTCATCTTCTATTCCCTATTCTGGCCAACTTGAATATCCGACCCACGTCATCGTCTTCCAAGTTCAAGCAGAGTTCAGCCCCTATATTTGATATAAGCTAAAAAATAATAATTTGTATCGATGCTGATAAATAGAAAGAGAACTGAAGGCAATATAAGGGAGGTAGAGAATCTGGGGAGTTCATGTTTGAATTGTGTGGTTGTTGATGCTCTTCGAGGTTGTGGCTGCTTCCTTGCAGGTGTTTCATCACACAAACTGGGTAGCAGCATCAGGGAATATACAACTGATGTCTGAAGGAAAGGCCCAAGGATCTTTTCGAAAATAAAAATAAAAGTGAGTGAGCAAATAATATTTCCTCTTGCCAAGGTTGATGGTCCTAAACTGCGAGCTTATTCTGAAGTAGCAATAAAGGATAAATATTTGTGGCTCGGGGTTGAAATGAGGAGTCCTTGGTGCTCTCTGAGATTTGTTGTTTTTTGGGGGGGCGGGGGGGTCGTAGACGTTTCATTACCCAACTCGATAACATCATCAGTCCCACTAGCATTGATGATGCTACCTAGTTTGGTAATGAAACGCATGCAAGAAAACAACCACGGTCAGAAATCACACCCTTGTTCTGAAATACCGTATTTTTCGGAGTATAAAACGCACCTCCCCCCCCAAAAAAAGAGGGTGAAAATCTGAGTGAATACAGCATGTTTGGGCTCCCAAAACCCCACCCCCTTCACAAAAATGAACATGCAGAGGGTTTGGGAGGCTTGTAGAGTGCTCCAGGGAGCTGAGGAGGGCAAAAATGAGTGAAAAACGGGCTGATTTTGCTTCCCCCCTCCCAAAGCCTATGCATGCCCTGTTGTTGTTGTTGTTGTTTTGCAAAAAAAATGGGCTTGTTTTTGTGAAAAATGGGCCGTTTTTTACTTGCTTTTGCCCCTCCCCCAGCCCCAGGAGTACTTTGCAGCTTTCACAAAAAAACAAGGCGTGCAGAGGATTTGGGATGCCTGTAGAGTACAAAAACTTTTTTTTATTATTATTTACCTCTTCAAAATCTTGGTGCGTCTTATACTCCAGTGGGTCTTATAGTCCGAAAAATACGGTGATTGCAAAGGGTTGGGTAGAAAAAACATCCTTTCCCATCCAATAGTTTGGCTGCCCTCTTATTATTTTGGATACCCCATTTGTATCTGGGCAACTCAAGGTTTCTGGGGATGCAAAGTATGCATTTTTAATTCGAGCTGGCCAAGCAGATGGCTGGGAAAAGGAACCTTTAAAGCGCTCTTTCTCTCTCCACAAAATGTCAAAAGACGACAGATCCTAAAAATGTCGAGCACTGGCATCTCTTTGCCAACCTCAAAGAAAGCCTTGTCATGCCTCCCCACCACCACCCCGAATGAATGGATCATAAACATCTTCGGGGCAGGCCACCTGAACTGGTTGTTCTGCCAACACTGCCAACGCGTGGCAAAGGTCAAGTCAAACGTCTACCCCGAATCCTTGTGTATGGTTTGCCAACTGCACAGTGGCAGATACGACAGCGTTCCTGAGGGTCAATGCCATTGCCCAGAGGATCACTGGTTGCCCTCTCCCCTCTTTGGAAGAGATTTATAGCTCTCACTGCCTTAAGAAAGTTCAAAACATCCTTAAAGATCCATCTCATCCTAGCCAACCCTTTTTTTTTTTAATTATTACCATCTGGCAGCCGGTACAGGACAATAAAAACGAGAAATAGGCTGGAAAACAGCTTCTATCCCAGAACAACAACTAGATTGAATTCTACGGTATAGTGCAGAGATCCTCAAACTTTTTAAACAGGGGCCAACTCACGGACCCTCCAGACTGTTGGGCGTGGGAGCAGATCAGCTGGGTGGTCTGCCGAAAGGGCCCATTTTGTACCGCAGAAAACCCCAAATTAGCCAAATATTTTGGGCACCATGGCACTCAGATTCCTGCCTTGAAAATGCTTCCTTTGCAAAGTGGCCCCATTCCCGGAGGACCAAATCATTCCGGTACAAGTAGCGCTCAACTAACATTCGTTTAGTAATCTTTTGAAGTTACAACAGCCCTTAAAAAAATGACTCAGGACCGTTTTTCCCACACTTACGACCGTTGCAGCATGGTCGCCTGATCAAAATTTGGACGCTTGACAACAGACTCACATTTATGACAGTTGCAATGTCCGGGGGTGGGGTGGGGTGTCACGTGATTCCCTTTTGCGACCTTCTGGCTAGGGAAGTTAATGGGGAAGCCCGATTCGCTTAACAACCACGTTAGTCCTCACTTTGCAACCATTGGTTTAGTGGCCATTTGAAGATACGATGGCACTGAAAAAAAGTGACTTAGGGCCGTTTTTCCACACTTACGACCGCTGCAGCATCCCATAGTCACGTGATCAAAATTCAGATGCTTGGCAACAAACTCACATTTATGACGGTGGCAGTGTCCCAGGTTCATGTGGTCACCTTTTGCGACCTTCTGACAAGCAGAGTCAATGGAGAAGCCGGATTCACTTAACAACTGTGTTATTAACTTAACAACCGCAGTGATTCACTTAAACACAGTGGCAAGAAAGGCTGGAAAACGGGGCAAATTTCACTTAAGAAATGTCCCTCTTATCGACAGAAAATTTGGGATCAACTGAAGTTGTTCAGTTGAGAACTACCTGTAATCCATATTAATGTTAAAATTCAGATGCTTGGCAACTGGCTCAGTTGGCGCAGTGGTTAGGGTGCAGTACTGCAGGCCACTTCAGCTGACTGTTATCTGCAGTTCAGCGGTTCTAATCTCACCGGCTCAAGGTTGACTCAGCCTTCCATCCTTCCGAGGTGGGTGAAATGAGGACCCAGACTGTGGGGGCGATATGCTGACTCTGTAAACCGCTTAGAGAGGGCTGAAAGCCCTATGAAGCGGTATATAAGTCTAACTGCTATTGCTATTTAGGACAGTTTCAGTGTTCCAGGGTCACACGATCCCATTTTGCGACCTTCTGACTAGCAAAGTCAATGGGGAAGCCAGGTTTACTTAAGATCCAGGCGTGAAACTTAAAAACCGCAGCGATTCCCTTAAAAACTGCGACAGGAAATAACATAAAATGGGGCAAGACTCACTTAACAAGCTTCTTGCTTACCAATGTTAACTTTGGCCTTAATTGCGGTGGCAAGTCAAGCATTACCTATACAGAGGTAAAGGTTCCCCTCGCACATATCTTCTAGTCGTTCCTGACTCTAGGGTGCTCTTCTTCGTTTCAAAGCCGAAGAGCCAGCGCTGTCCGAAGACCGTGATCATGTGGCTGGCATGACTAAATGCCAAAGGTGCACGGAACGCTGTTACCTTCCCACCAAAGGTAGTTCCTATTTTTCTATTTGCATGTTTTATGTCCTTTCGAACTGCTAGGTTGGCAGAAACTGGGACAAGTCACGGGAGCTCACTCCGTTACACGGCGCTAGGGATTCGAACCGCCCAACTGCCGACCTTTCTGATTGTCAAGCTCAGCGTCTTAGCCCCTGAGCCACCCTAATATCTACACAGCGTATGTGATATGGGGGATATATCACCTATGCATCGGTGGCATTAAACCTGTCAATCGCCCTGTGCTGCTCCCTTCAAGAAGTCCTCCAGCTGCCATCTTGCGCTCATCCCACAGCCGCACTGGGGATTGCGCATGGAAATCCAGGACGGCTTTCTGAATCAAACCGACCTCCCCCTCCCCACTGCCTCCCGTGGCAGCTGCGTAAATCCTCACAGCCCCCAGAGCGTCTGGGTTGTGCGTGCGAGGCCTTCCGCCCCTGGCAAGCCACAATTGGCGAGGAGAAATTTGTACGGATTATTTCCCCCCCCCCCTCATTTCTATTCCTTCGCTATGTGGGAGATGCGGGAGGCTGAAAGAGCCACCCGTGGCTTCTCTCCCTCCCCACCCACCCCCGAAACCCCCCACCCTCCAGCTTCTGTCTCCCACACATCTAGGGCCCGGGCGAGAAACCCCACAGGCCAGTTCTGTTCCTGGCGTCTCAGCTTGCAAGATTGGAGAGTCAGGTTCCTGCTTCCTAGTCTCTTTTTACTGACCCGTGGCTCTCCGGCTCGACCTCTCCACTACCTCGGCCTCATCAATCACAGACTTCACCCCCTGCTCGGTGGGGGAAGACGGGGCGGAGGGCGGGGGCAACCCCACTACCTCATTCTTGAAGGCTTGGGAGCCTCCCATCTGTCTCGGCAGCCACAGCTTCTTTGCAAGGCAGCCAAGGGAGGCAGCTCACAATTCCAACTCTGCTACCCCCCCACTTTGTTTTTACACAATGCAAGTTGCTGCAGAAAGATTGCTGCAGGTGTGTGTGTGTGTTTGGGGGGGGGTGGCTCCCATAAAACCCCACCTAGCATCTCCTTCCTATGCAAACTTTCCCCTTCGCAACAACTCCCAATGTTTTGCCTCATGGATTCAACCTGGGCAGGTGGAATTAAACATCACTGTTTTGTGGTTTTCCCTTTTGTGTTGGTGTGTGTTGTGTGTGTGTGTGTGTGTGGGTCTTCCTCCTGGGTTTTCGGGTCCGGATCCAAATGGATTCAACTCAAGCATTGGTTTTGCTCTCCCCACTCCCTTCCTCCTACCAGTATGATATGATGGTGGCTCGGTGGCTAAGACACTAAGCTTGTCAATCAGAAAGGCCCGGCAGTTTGGCAGTTTGAATCCCTAGCACAGGCCTCCTGTGTGAGCAGGGGGTTGGACTAGATGACCTCCAAGGTACCTTCCAACTCTGTTCCTGTTTAAAGTTTTATCCTCTCGGATTAACTTTTTTTTCATTTCGTAAAAAAAGTGCTGAGGCTCAGCAACATTTGATGGTTCTTGCAGCCACTGGCTTTGTAAAAGGGACAACCTAAATTCCACAAGGGTTTGTGTGTGTGTGTGTGTTGTTAACTCCAACAAGCATTTTGCGTCCTTGCTTAACAATACAACAAGATGGTCACTGCAAGACACAACATGCGGCAACAAAGTTGAGCACGGCGAAATAAATAAAAAATCCAGTCCCGAGAAAATGCAACGCTCAGGGGTTTTTCCGTGTGTGTGTGTGAAAATTATTTAGCTGGTGGTCACAGACACGGCCTCTTCAGCACTGATATTCTCCCTTCGTCTCTGGTTCCCCACAATATATAGAGATACTCGCTCTCCCCACTTTTCTTCAAATTTGTTTTTAAGGAAAGGACTGAAATAAACCGACTGCAGAAAAGGTTCCCAGGCTGATTAGCATTAACAGGTTATTCGTGTTAATGATTTTCATTGCTGTTGAGATTGGGGCAATGGGGACAAAGTTACTTCTAATTTGCATTTCTGTTTTGGGGAGGAGGGAAGGTGATGCTTTAAATTGTATGCAATTCTTTGAAAGGCTGGTATTTAATGATTCATGAATATTTTTTTGCTGGGCACCACAGTAAGAGGGTGGGGGGGGGCGGAATAACAATTATTTGTATGCATCCCCAGAGATTCAGTTTAAAGGTTCGCTTAGTTTGGAGAAAGTTCCAACGAATGCAATGGGATTTATTTCTGAGATAGCAT